>NC_061087.1:3957616-3987616 GCF_015104395.2 Macrobrachium nipponense
CTCTCAGCCGCAGTCCATGACACTTTCAGCTGCAGCCCGGTGGTGGCCTGTGTTTTTGGCACTTATAGCGGTGCCAGACGACGCACGATCATAACTAACTTTAACCTTCAAAAGAAAAATATTGCGATGGCCTTTTTGTCTGCCCGTCTACTCCTTCTAGCCTCAGTAGATCTGAGAGCGGACGGACAAAAATGGCCATCTCAGTAGTTTTTTTTTTTTTATAAAAACTAAAAGGGGAATTACGGAAAAACACTTTTACAACTAAGGCATTAAAAGAATGGTAAATTTCGCAAAGTAGAAATTTTCATCTTCTCGTAATAAAATAATAAATTAATGCTAGATTGAGGAAAATGGTTTATTCTTGAACTTGATCGACTAAATGTCTCGGAGGTTTTCCATGGTGTGGGGTTACCAAGTGGCTGGTAAGTATAGTACCAATGATATACAATCAAGCAGCTCACGAGGTTACAGATGATGCAAACGAACATGTATGCTTTAAAAAATAATCATTTGACGTAAATAACATTGTTTTAGTATGTTACCTTCTAAGTTTTAAGAGTAACAGTAAGTAAATTTGGGTTAATTCACGATCATCACTGAAGGTTACTAAGTCCAGTAATAGAGTATGTAGAAGTTTTTTTTATCGTTTTTAGAAGTACTGGCATCCATTTACTAAGTTCTGTCTCTGTCAGTCTACGATTTTATTCAGATATTCAGAGAAGTTGCTGACATGATTTGAGAAGAATCAGAACGAACACCAGTAGAAGACTTAGAAAAATATAGTGTGGAAGAGCACGATTACTTGTATGTGCAAGTGTTAAGAATTGCCTTAAAGTAAGTGTTTTCAACGAGAGAAACGGGCTGATGAGCGATAAGAAATTGAAAGGCTATTGTTTAAAGCCATGTGGAAGGATTTTGCCATAGTCACAGTTAGTAGAAAGATTTTGTCATATCAAATTAAGTACCACTGATTCTCTGAAGCTTTTGAGAAAAGTTGTTCATTGTTGTTACTATAGGACTCGCCTGCACACGTGACAATTAGGGCAAGGAAGAGTTAAAGTTAGACATCTATGTAAGAAGAAACCAAAAGGGAACGAATAAAAAGGAAAGCTATAAAGCAGCGCAAATAGAAACTAAGGGATGCTGCAAAGAACTTGTGTACTGCTGAAAGCGCACTAAGCGATAGTCTCTTTTTTTGAGAAATTGTCTGGGCAGAAGCGAGGCTTGTTTGGAAAGCTTATCATCACTCATATTTTAAATCCCACATTGATTATTATTATTATTATTATTATTATTATTATTATTATTATTATTATTATTATTATTATATTCAATGGATGAAACCTATTCGTAAGGAACAAGCCCACTGGGGCTGTTGACTTGAAATTGAAGCTTCCGAAGAATATGGCGTTCATTAGGAAGAAGTAAGAGGAAGTAAAATGAAATACTTAATAAAAAAGGAAAAATAAATTAATGAATATATACAAGAAGAATAGTAGTTGGGTAGTACTCCATTGCATTTTCGATTGCATTTCTGAAGTTCCAACTGCACGACATCCTCTGGGAGGCTGTTCCACAGTCCAACGGTGCGAGGAATAAAGGACCTCTAGAACTGAGAAGTTCGACAGCGATGCACATTGACTGCATGTTGGTGCTGCTGTTCAGAGAATCTGGTTCCTCTCGGTAGATGAAGGGGGTCAGGGATCAATTGTGATGGAAGGTGACACCACATGAAGAAAGGTGCAATGATACTATACTCTGTTTTTTTTTTTCATCTGTCCATCCGCCTGTGGTGTTTTTGTATGGTAACACTGCGTCACGGGCTTTAGACAGTTACATTCAGCTTACATTCAACGATTATAATAATATCCTATTTCGAATATTAACGGTGTAATTCGCATACAGTAAATTATGAAAACACTTTTCAGTTGCAAATGTACACCCAGATATCCTTTTATTTACCTAAAACTTACACATAGCGTAACTAACTAAAGCCCGGGACGCAGTGTTGCCATACAAAAACACCACAGGCGGATGGACAGATGAAAAAAAAGAGTATAGTATCATAGTATAGGTTACAGTATAGTTTAGTTGTGCTGGCATTTATTGCAAATGATGTTACCAGGACATGTTACAATTATTTTTTTAAAATATTGTTACCATGTAGTTTTGCAGTAATTTTATAGCTTGTTAATCACTAGCGAAATAGCTTAGATCATAGTTACGAACGAAATAGTAACAGTGAGTTCTGTTTTGCAACATTTTAAACTAACAGCCTTGGACCTCCTAATGACGAAGATCTGCCATTCCTTTCAGCGAACAGTTTCCTTTTTGGCGCCGATTCCGGGAGAGGAAGACCAAATTTGCTCCCATTTCTCCGGTGTCCACCGAAATGTAGCGGCGCGGAATATCGTGTCCAAATAACCCATATTAGGTGAAAACTCGAGGTGGCAGGATTTTTGCGGAGGGCTGAAAGCTATCAGCAGAGAGCTCTCTCTCTCTCTCTCTCTCTCTCTCTCTCTCTCTCTCTCAGTAACGGCTACGTCCAGAGAAGAAATGTCACGGGGGTTTTATTTAGAGCGTTGTCCGAACAGAATTCGGAGAGCCCAGCAGTGTCCCTTTGGCTAAGTTACGCGGGCGTATCAAATGGCCATAAAACGGCACTTTTATTGCTCGTTCATTTAACGTTGCCAACGAAATAAAGCCACGGGTAACTTCCAGATGAACGTAATCCATTTACATAAGCGTTCGTGCAACTCCCAAAAGTTTTTGTTTTGTTTTGCGTTTCTCTTTTTATTTATCTTTAGTTTTACCTTTCCCCGGGAAAAAAAAATACAGTTTGTTGTACTGATGGTTTTGAGGGTTGGAGAGAAGTTTGGTAATTACTCTATTGTCCATTTAAAGGAGGTAGTATGCTATTTTGACATGACTTGACTTCTTCTTTTTCAATGTAAATGTGAGATGATCCTCTCAGTCGAATTCTGGGATACAGACAGTGACCTAAAAACTTGAGTAATAGTTTCGGCAAAAACTCGCACACAGACACACAGACACACACACACACACACACACCAGAAGGGCCTCAGAGGTACCACTTTATTTTTCAATAATTTAAATCAAGTGGCTTTGTGCCTGTGCCAGAACGGTCCCTGACCTAATTTTGGTAAGATGTTAAAGGAAATAAGAGCCTAGTTTGGGACTAATGGATCATATCAGCCAATCGAGACGGGGTTTGAATAGGGTGCCATTTGCACCATGAATGGCAACAGAACGCAGTCTTTATCGCCTTCTTGTATATATGACTATTTTGATTAAATTTATTTAATCGTAACGTTTGTCCTGGTTTACTTTCGTTTTTCACAAAATTTTCAACGCGTGGATTGACATGAGCACATCTTTGGGTAAAGATGATTATAAAAGAAAAAAAATGTAGCTACAGTGAATTTGTTAGACTAAAGTTCAGACAACAAATAAGCAAATGACGAGCTGAAAGAGAGAGAGAGAGAGAGAGAGAGAGAGAGAGAGAGAGAGAGAGAGAGAGAGAGAGAGAGCGTACAAAGCATCTGTCATCGAAAGGCAATTCATGTGAACAGTCCCCCCCGGGGAGACGAACGATCGAAAGAATAATGGCCAAAGGCTGATTAGCGTCCGAAATAAGAATCTGAGTTAATGATGCTTTATAAAAACTTTTCAACGCTGTTTCGATCCACTGCCGGAATAATCCGCGTCATTCACTGACTCATAATATAATGCTCCTACGACACCGAGCTCGTGATCGCAATCCATTAGCGCCACGTCGTTCCGCATTGCCCGTCGACGAAAGCATTTTCCTAAATAAACGAACAGCAAAATTGAGATTTATGACCCTCTTATTTATAAGGCGTATTATCGCATTGATTGAAATGTGTATCAAGAGAATATTATCGTGTTTGTATTAGACGTATTTTCATATTAGTCATCTGATCGATAGTAAGATGGATTGCAAATTGACTTCTATAACGAAATAATAGGGATTGAAATGAAAGCTGTTATTTGTTCCTTCTTATTCTCTGTGATGTGACGTGTTCGAGCAGCATTTGATTACGAGAGTAAATATTACATTTTCCTCTACAACGGCTTCATTTTTTGGTGCAGGTGTTTATTACCGAATTAACTCTGTGCTGTTACGAAAAACACATAATAATTCCGATCCTTATTTTGCATTTTAGTGGCGTAACTGCACTGAGAAGAGATTATGGCTTGAAAGTCAAATTTTCTAAAATGTTTTCGTTCATTTTTGAAAATTTTATTATGAAAACAACTACACTGAGGTATGCATTATTTGAATAACCTTTTTCACATTAGATATGAACCTGATTCAGCCTTAAAAATTAAAATATTAATTTATTAAAAATGAAGAAAAGATATTGTAAATCTAGATTTGATAAACTATCTTTGTAAGTCCACAGTTTCCTTTTCAAAAACAATGTTGCCTCCAAGTACAGTTTCTTACAATTTATAATATTGTATATAGATTACAATCTATTTACATAAGTAAAATTAATAATAAAAAAAAAATAAGGATGGACATATTGGGAAGTAAAATATAAATGGCATTTATCCCCAAGTACTTGTAACTATAAATCTTGTTTTGAACACTACTTTTTGTAAATGAAATTATACTTAACTCATCTACTAAGGACATTACCGTATGAACATACCAAATTCCAGTTATATGTTCACATATTAAAATCTACAGTTGATTTAGTTGCTTTACCTTGCTTTACCATATAAGGTAATTTAAAAAATTAATCAAATGAATGTGATGGATTTGGTGACCTTCTGGATGACAAATTAGAAATTCAAGGGGAGATACCGCTAATACTATTTATAACAACACACACACACACACACTGAAAGAGAGAGAGAGTATAAGGTTATGAAACTGGACAATTTCTCAAATGAGCTAGTTAATGCCGATGCTTGTTTATGTTGAAACCTAACATCTCGTCCCACTGATACAGCTGTTAGGTGTAGGTGAATTGGTAAGAATAGACCTTCGGAGCTTGCTAGATATGTATGTCTTCATACGGTAGCTGTTTCTACGGGTTAGTGCGTCGTTTTCTGTTGTGTTCGTGCGTGATTGACTTAGGAAAAATTTGTTTAGTGTAGATTTGCGTGCGTTAATTGTGCATATGCGTATTTTTCATGCTTACGATCCCTCAGATTAGAAAGTGATAGTAAAGGTTAAGGCGATGTCACCAGGTAAGATTGAACTTATTTTTTTGTATCATGTGGGTAAACCGGGTTGCTTTATTACGGAACTGCGTGCTATTGTAAATTTATGTGCTTGAAATATTCACAAACGGTGTCTCAGAAGACATTAGCCGGAGACATGACACGAGTTTACCTACTTTATCAGTTTGAAGGTTTGGTAAATATATAACTCTAGATAGCATGTAAATTTCTTACATAAATTCGTTTGCCATTTCAGCGTAGGTGTCATCTTCATGAATGAAGTGGAGTTACAAGTTGGGCATAGCTCGGTTTAATGCCACCGACCAGTCCAAGGTTTTTGTTTGGTTGATCTTTTAGATATTTTTTCGTAAGGTAAACTGTTATTTAGATAGAAGATTTTTTGTTTGTTGTTGTTGTTGCATTCGCCTGTCTAGAATTAAAGAAAGGACAACGCTATGATACTTCAAAGTCCTAGCAAAAACAGGAATCGGACATTTCATCTTAGACTTATCTCGCGTTTTCAGAATTTGTGCCTATGTATCTGTTCTTGCCCCATTCCACTGAAAGCGGGATCCGCAGGTTCACTTCTCCGATAGACAATTGTGCAGAGACATTCGAATAATCACGCGGCGAATTCCTTAGGCTAATGTCAAACCTCACCACAACTCTCGGTAGCAAGTCAAGAATGATCTAATATTAGTCTTTAGTTTTTTCATGAGACTAAATATTTTGAGTCCAACTGATGTCAAGCGGGAGCGTATTGTAGGATGGATCTCAAAAGTCTCAATCGGTGCTGGTTAACACGTATATTGTGGGGTATGGGGGAAGAGTGGGTTGGATGTTGGATGTTGGATGTTGGATGTTGGATGTTGGGAGTTGGTGTTGTCAGAACTGAGTGCGAACCTGAAAGTGTTAAAACATAACGGAAATGGGCTTACATTAGCAATGAACTGAAAGAAGCGACGTTCATGCGTGAATCTAGGCCACCTATTTCCAATTCGTTAATATAACATTTGATAATTTTAAATTTAAATGCACGCTGCTGTAGTGCTGGGTGGTCTGTTCTGATAGAAAGCTTCAAAATATAGAAGTAGGATTAATTTTTACATTTTTGTTCTCGCACTGCCTTTCTTTAAAGGGCGTTTTGGCCGAGACGCCTTTCATCGATATCAGAAATTCCCCGCAATGAGGATGTGATTGAAAGTTTTACACGCTTAAGGATTCTCTCTCTCTCTCTCTCTCTCTCTCTTCTGACGGTCTGTATGTTGTCGGGAGGTCACTTGAATTCTGAGTGGTTGTGGAATGCTATTTCCGTTTATTAACTTTATCAAAGGCGCAATTTCCTACGTATCACTTGCAATAAATTTATTGTCATTCGATGCTACGTAGGGTACCAAGCATTTCTATTGGTGGCCACCCACAAAGAGAGAGAGAGAGAGAGAGAGAGAGAGAGAGAGAGAGAGAGCTGTTCTTTTATGAGTATCTAATACCTTGTCCTTTATTGGAAAGGAAGTAATTGCAATTTCACGTTCATCTGACAGCCATTTAATTGATTTTGTCAAAATAAACGTGATTACATTCTTAGTTCTATAGTACATTCTGATATGACTACTATGATAGTATCGGTAGCAAATTATAAATAGTATCAATCTAATTATTTGGATGTCGTGATATAACCTTTGAAATCACCTGGACCTTGCCTCCTTGGGGTTCCATCACTTTTCTTACTATGTGAGCTGTTTCTAGGAGCACACACTTTTTATGAGTCCTGGAGCCGCTTCAGTGTCTAGTTTTTCCTGGTTATTTTTCAGGGATCTTGGAATCGTGCCTAGTGTTCCTGTGATTAAGGGTACAATATCCGCTGGCATATCCCATATCCTCGTTATTTCTGTTTTCAGGTCTTGATACTCATCGATTTTATTATTATTATTATTATTATTTTTTTTTTGCTCTATCACAGTCCTCCAATTCGACTGGGTGGTATTTATAGTGTGGGGTTCCGGGTTGCTTCCTGCCTCCTTAGGAGTCCATTACTTTTTTCTTACTATGTGTGCCGTTTCTAGGATCACACTCTTCTGCATGAGTCCTGGAGCTACTTCAGCCTCTAATTTTTCTAGATTCCTTTTCAGGGATCTTGGGATCGTGCCTAGTGCTCCTATGATTATGGGTACGATTTCCACTGGCATATCCATTATTATTATTATTATAATATTATTATTATTATTATTATTATTATTATTATTAGTTATTAATTATTATTATTATTATTATTATTATTATTATTATTATTATTATTTGGGAACAACTTTCCATCACGAGAGTTCATAAAATGTTCAAAAGGGTTCACAATGATATAATTGTTAAAAGTTTATGTTTAACTTTATAAAAGCTTTCGACCCTTCTTTGGTTCATCTGAAGATGGACCCAGAGAAGGGTTCCAAAGATTTTATAAAGTTTTACACGAGCTTTTAACAATTATATTATGGACCTTTTAACATCATTGTCATTAAGGGGTTAATTTGTTTGTTGTCACTTATCGCTCATGGTCAAAGATTTCGGAGGAGCGTCTTGGAACTTCTCGGAACCTCACGGAGCCTCTTGGAACCTTTTAGACCCCTCGGAACCCCTTGGAGTCCCATGTAATCTCTTGGAACCTCTTGGAATTTCTCTAAACCTTTTAGAACTTCTTGAAACCTCTCAGAAACTACTGGAGCCGAGTTAGGTATATCGTAGTTTTACCAGACCACTGAGCTGATTAACAGCTCTCCTAGGGCTGGCCCGAAGGATTAGATTTTTACGTGGCTCGGAACCAATTGGTTACTTAGCAACAGGATCTACAGCTTAATGTGGGATCCGAACCACATCAAGAAATTAATTTCTGTCACCAGAAATAAATTCCTCCGATTCCTTGTTGGCAGAGAGGGGGATCGAACCCGGACCCTGGGAACGGTAGTCGAGTATGTAACAGACTCTTCCAACGAGGAACTCTCTAAGCAATACTGATAACAAAATATAGAATAAAAAGATCTCAATGCAAAATAGGGACAGTATTGGTAGGTATTTGATAAGTGTAGGTTATAGTGTTATGCTGATGATTAGGGCAACGGGATGACAAGTGCCATAACTATGAACATGACGTTATGTTATGCTAGCAATAGCTAAAATCATAAGTTATAATGCAAGTAATAAGTTATATCACTGCCTTAGTTATATGCGTCATCATTATCATCATAAATAGCATCAGCGTTTTATAATGTAATTAGTTTATATATATATATATATATATATATATATATATATATATATACATATATATCTGATGCTATTTATGATGATGTCTATGCATTTAACTTTGACAGTGATGTCACCTATTACTACCATTACAACTACTTACGATTTTCGCAATTACTACCATAACGTAACATAATGTTGGTAGCTACTTATGGTATGTGCCATCTCGTTGCCCTAATCATCATCGTAACACTATAACCAACACTTACCAAATACCTACCAATACTATCCATATTTTGCATTGAAATCTTTTTATTCTATATATCGTCATCATTCTTGCTTTAAGTTAGTTAATAAGTTATCCTTTTGCTACGAACGAAAGACAACGGCCATAGGTTCCAAGAGGTTCCGAGAGATTCCAAGAGGGTCCGAGAAATTCCAAGAGGTTCCAAGGGATTCCAAGAGGCTCCGATGGGTTCCTAGAGGTTCCAAGACGATCCGAAAGCGCGGTGTCAACAACCTTTCAAGCAGTAGTGAGATTAAACCCTTGATAAACAACAACAAACAACAATAATGGTACCGTGATTTTTGAAATGGAGTTATGCATGGGTATAATATAAATAAATATATAAAATATATATATATATATATATATATATATATATATATATATATATATATATATATATAGGAATAAGTAAAGCTAAACACAGAGCTTTCAAGAATCCGTACGATTTCCCTTTTCAAAAAGGAAATCTTACGGATTCTAGAAAGTTTTCTGTTTACCTTTATTTTTAAATATTATTTTAATAGATTTTTACCCGTGCATAACTGGGGATTAAATAACCATAGAAGTAAATAACTAAAGTTTCCACAAAAGGAGAGAGAGAGAGAGAGAGAGAGAGAGAGAGAGAGAGAGAGAGAGAGAGAGAGAGCGCAGTATATAACCTTTCAGTCATACATGACAGCTTTTGGCCACAGAATCCATCCAATTAAAGTGCAATTTAAAAGTTTCATTTTCTTACCCAAATACCACAGGTGAACTTTTAATGAGAAACCTCCCATACAGGCCAGAGGGGTAGCTAACGAAGAGTTTTGCGAGTGTAGTAAATTTATATTTAATATAAGACGATAGTCAACAACTGTTGGAAATTGTATAGCCCAAAAGAAGTATAATATAACATTTGATTTGGTTAGAAAGCCCCAGTTTAGTATTGTGTTACAAAGACTTTAAATATTATATGCCCGCTACTTCTCCAGAGGAAGAAAAATCGGTACAAATTACGTGACAGATTGAGATAGACCTTCTAGTTTCTTGACTTTTTCTTACCTTCGTCAGGCCTAGAGTAGATAAGGACTCTTAAAGTGCACACCGTATAGTTCTCTGTATAACAAGTAGTAAAGGTAATTTTATCAGAACTGGCCGAACCGGAAAAAAACAGTTCCTTCACCGGTATGTTTTGGTAGGTCCCTAGCATTACCAAAAAAACCCTAATGTCTGGGGCCCCTAGCAAAATTTTTAAGGGGGCAAACGCCCCCCCCCCCCCCCCACAATTGTGGATATTTTACATTTACGCGTTATATTCGTAAACAATGCATTTTATCGGAAACATTAACATATACGAAATTACAGTAGATTTAAGTACATTTCTAATGATATATAATGATGTATACTTGTGTTTTTAGTATAGCACCTGCAATTCGACGAAGTTTGATGCTAAAACCCTGAAAATAAATTTTTTTCCCCAAATTTTGTCTTTCAACTTTTTTAATAGGCATTTTCTGGAAACAGCTTCGCTGCACTATTAATATACCTATAACATTCTCTATAAATTGTCTGTATAACGCTTATAAATTAAAAATGGATTTTGACGAAAAAGCACTTTTTTCTTCTTTGCAGATTAATAAATTGTGTACGTAGTGGTGTATACCAATGTATATGGTACCCGATTAATAGGCAATGTATTATATATCTGGTGAAATTTGGAAAAAAGCTTACGTATGGAACTCTGAAAATGCACGATTTTGCACATATGCTGAAAGCGACTACAGTTTCTTATGTAAACCCTCTTCCGAATTTTACCAGATATACAATACATAGCCTACTAATCGGGTACCATATACAATGATATACACCAATGTTTACACAGTTTATTCATCTACAAAGAAAAAAAAAAATTTTCGTCAAAATGCATTTTTAATTTTTAGGCGTTTGAAAGAAACGTCACGGCCGAGTCAGGTCGAGCCATAACAAATGAGACGATTTGTAACCTAAGAATTCGCTGTGGTTAAAATGACTATCATCTTATCATATAAATGGTATTTCAAGTGTGGAATATATCGAATGTGAAAGTAGCGCTCTTATGGAACTTCATTGGGAACATTTTAAAACCCGCGCAGTACCACCTTCACAGATTGAGTAAAATGTACATTATTGTACACCATTATACAGACAATTTATAGAGACAATGTTATATATTAATAGTGCAGCGAAGCTATTTTTAGAAAATGCCTGTTAAAAAAGTTGAAAGACAAAATTCGGAAAAAAATGTATTTTCAGGGTTTTAACATCAACCTTTGTCGAATCTTAGGTGCTATACTAATACTACAAAGTATACATCATTATATATAATTAGAAAAGATAATTTAATCTACTTTAATTTCGTATATGATAATGTTTTCGATAAAATGCATTGTTTAGTAGTATAACGCGAAAATGTAAAAAAAAAAAAAAAAAAAAAAATCGCCATTTCCTTGGGGTTTTTGCTTCCTAAAAATTTTGCTTTGAGCCCCGGGCGTTAGATTTTTTTTTTTTTTTTTTTTTTTTTTTTTTAATACTAGGGACCTATCAGAACACATTGGTGAAGGAATTATTTGGTTACAACATTTTTCCCTTCAGAATAAGTGTCTTTAGTTCCTTTTAAAATTTGCTTTCTTCATGTATGATTTTCACTTCAGGTGGTCTTTTGTTGTATATTCTTGGTGTGCAATGTTCAGATGCTCTCTCGCCTCACTTAAATTTGTTCTAGGCTGAAATAGCTTATACGCTTCACTTGAATTTCTGATTACAATATTTTTTTCAGATCTAAGGAAGCTTAAGCAATTTCTCAGATATGTTGGTTCAGCATATTTTAGTGCTTTAAAGACTGTAAAAAGAACTTTGGATTTCTATTCTTGCTTTTACTGGGAGCCAGTGTAGCTCAATCAGTGCTGGGGTTATTCTGTCACGGGACCGTAATCCTTTTTATTAATCTGGCGGCTCCATTTTGTACCCCTTGCTATTTTCTTAGTAGGTAGTTAGGGAGACCGTAGTACATAACGTTGCAGTAGTCAAGCATCGAAAGTATTTGGTTGCAAATTGCTGATTTCAGAGTATCTTCATTTAAACATTTTCTAATAAATGCAACGTGCAATGTTTCTAATAGGATAGTTACAGGTTTTTAAGATATGCAATATATGGCTTTTCATAGACAATTTATTTTCAATATATACTACTAAGTTCCTCACTGCTGCTACAATGTTTACTGATGACGAACCAATAGCTATTCATTTGAAGAGTTCATATTTTCATAGTGCACCGTCAGATCCAAATATCAGTGTTTTTATCTTCGTGTTCATATTTCTAAGTACTGGGAATGTACTATGTACTATGCGCCAATGTATGTGTTTTTGTATAGACTATATATATATATATATATATATATATATATATATATATATATATATATATATATATATATATAGTGAGACAGAAAGATTTACTTGTATATAGGTAGAAAGATATATTAGGTCGGATACTCCAAATTCCGTATCTGCATGAAAACACGGCTATGAACAATTTTGATCTCGTTGGCAGTGATACTAAGCGTACCTTTTGATATTCAGTTGACCTGAATCAAATGCAAAAGTCACATTTGGGCAAAAATCAACCGGGCTGTGTTGAAAACAACGAATGGCGGTTACCATGTAACTGATGAAAACGTAAAAAAAAAAAAAAAAAAAAAAAAAAAAAAAAGGGAAAAGGGTAAAAAAAAAAAAAAAAAAAGAATGCCGGTTTTGATATGCGTAGAGAGCACATCACAATATATAAATAAACGGTATGAGTGACAGCGCATGTTGGAAATGAATAAAAGTAGTTTGTTCTTTTGGGCGGTGATGGGGTTCAGCGTTTGGTTAATGGTTGGGCTAAATGTCCCTTTTTTTTTTTTTTAGGATCTTATTTTCATTGCTTCCGTAACTCTGATTTCTCTGCTTTCCCAAATAATAGTTTAACTTTTATTTTCTGGTATTCTAAAAATACGATTTTGTGTTTGTACGGAAATTTTCTGTATTGAAGCTTAAAGGAAGGGTTGTCCCATTTCATCTCTTCAGGAGTCGTAAAGGAACAAATAGTCTCATCACGTTTGAAGTTGCTTGTTTTAGTAAGTGATCTGCAGTAAAAATGATCCGGTGTCTACATATATCCACATACACAGATATACACTTTCAGTGAGAATGAGAAATTGTTTTACAGGGAAGTAATGCGGAGAGAAAAAAAAAATGTGGAAAGTGGATAACAGAGTAAAGGTTACTACTGGAAATTCCGATTCTGAAGTGAATGAAATTCTGGGTAGATGGAGAGAAAGTGACAAAGAATTGCTGATTGTCGGAAATAGAAGAGGGCCTGAGTTGAATGATAATGGAAATAGTTTCAGAACGCTTATTGCAGTGATTTTTGAGAACGCAAGGAGAGCGATTCTGAGGTTGAAGAATGAAAAGACACAACACGTGCATGTTGGTGGGATAACAAGTGCGATGCTTCTTTTTGTGGTGCACGAGTAGGTGTCCAGGTTGTGCAAGGTGTCTGGGTGTGGGAAGTTTCTGAAGGAGTGGATCAGAGGAATATTCATTCTTATGTATAAAGGTGAAGTTTTATGGAGGCGATTGCAAGGGATTTACCATTATTAACTAGACTATTGTTGAATTGGTAAAGTTAGAACCTTGGATTTTTAGACCAAGGGGAGGCTGTGAATCGGGAGTGTGTGAAAAAGTGATTGAGGAATTAAGAAAGCAAATGAAAATGCTTATGTGGTACACAAAGAGTTTACAAGCAATGTGGAAGGTGTTGAGAATATATAGTATTGAAGGTAAATTGTTGGAGTAATTCAAAGTTTTCATGACAAAAGTGAAGCATGTGTTAAAATATTTAAGCTATTTAAGCGCTCTTGATGAGGATGTAGAAGCATGCATGGTCGACTTAGATTTTCGTGCAGCTTTTAACCCTGTGAATCACAAAGCACTTCCCTACAAGCTAATGGAATAGGTGCAGCTTCTATTAATATTTTAACAATTTTTCAATATGCAAAACCCAAAGTTTGTGTTGGTCAGTAGTGGCTTGAGTAATGTCATATCAGGTGTTCCTCAAAGTAGTGTTCTTGGACTTTTGATTTTTATTATCTATATACTAGTGACGTGAGGCAAGGTCTAGTGAAAAAATTTGTTGCATTTGCTGAAGATGCTACTCTTCTAGCAGTTGTGCATTCTTAGGGGCATTGGAGCTTAACCCTTCTAAAACTTAAAGTATGACAGATAGTTGATCCAAAACACTTTTGCCCCTGCATCTTCATTTACATTTAAATGATACAGTAACTGGCTTTAAGAATTTGGGTATGACCTTTGGTATGATATTGACTTTTGAGTAGCGTATATGTTATATTGCTTCCATTGTTTCTCAAAAGTTGGCATTTTGTGGAAATGTTTTCGTGTGTTTCATGATGAACCTATTTTATTTTTAAGTGTTTAAACTATTTCTTCTTGGTTTTTCGGAGTACTGTTCTGCTGTGTGGTCTTCAGGTGCTGTCTCTCATCTCAAACTCTTGGACAGAGTTGTGTTATCAGTCTAAGGAAGACGGGATGCTGCGGCAAACAGTGGGGCATTTTCTAGTATGTTTAATACTACTTGGATTGTTAGGAATCTTGGCTATAACTAAAATGTGGAATAGTTTGCCTAGCACAGCTGTGGAATTTTCCAATATTCAGATGTTTAACTGAGGAGCAAATTAATTCCTGCCTTCTACTGAAGCCTCCTTAATGCATATGTACGTATTGTTTTTTTTTTTATCTCTTCATATATATAATTATTTGTTACCTTTTCCTGTATCTTGTCTCTGCAGACAGATTTTCCCGTGGAGGCCTCTTGTGCTTATAATATGTTTACTCTGTCCATAGGGGATTTCAGCTGAAGATTTGAAAAATTAAAACAAAAAGTGTGATTTTTATGTTTAAAAGTAGGTCTGAAACAAGGTTAAGTTATGTTTCCATGGCTGCTCAATATCCATATGGACGGAGCGAAGTGACCGGTCAGGAAAAAAGACTGTAAATGTAGTACAAAAGTTATGGGTTAAGAAATCAGTTTTGAATGGAGTATGGAATTATTATGGACTGATTATAGTGTTGATTTGGGAATAGTGAAGAGAGACAGAAGAAACGAGTAAAACCATGAAGTGTTAACAAAAGGAGATAGTTGACATTAAATGTGAGCAAGAGCAAGATTTAGAGGGTAACTGGTAACCAGTATTGGGTGGTGGGGGAGGGACGCATTCGATTTATACAGGTATTTGAGTAAATATACCAGATGATTGTAGGATGGGAAGATATGAATCAGAGAACGGGTGAAGCAAGAAAGATAGCAGGGTGTGATGTAAAGACTGGGAAAAAACTTTGAGAATTTATGGAAATATAGGAGAGGGTTGTTAAGTTTCTTCGTAGAAGTGAATGTTGAATGCAGGTGGAAGAAAAAAATTAGTTTGTAGAAATGAAGGTTGGATACAAATGGAAGAAAAAAGTAAAAGTTGTAGAGCTGAATTGTTTGTGTAGTATATTTGGCGTAAGATGAAGTGGAATGATAAGAAATGCTGAGAAATGTAGCAGCAGTGGTGAAGATTAGGAAAGGTGAAAGAATAAGTCAAGTATGTTTTCAGATTTGGTCGTATGAAAAGACTGAAAGAGGATCGTTTGGTGAAAAGTGTATTTTCTGGGGCTGTTAGGATGGAAGAAGAAGAGAGGAAGACCTAGGAAGGGATGGATGGGTGTCATTAAAGAGGAATTTGTAAAGAAAAGCCTTAATGTCCAGGAAGAGCAAGCGAGTTCTTGGTAAAGTTTAATGACACAACGTTATGTTGATGCTGTGTAAGTTTTCTGCCTGGGGTTCCTTGATTCTCTGTTTGCGATGCAGTGACTTAGCTTCTCTGGAGCCACCCACTTCCTGTGTAAAAGCTGAGAAATATCTCTGCCCAAATCTATCCAACAACTGTTGATCATTCATATGCCCCTATTTAACGCTTACAAAATGCGTGTCCTTTTAACCACATGACCAACCATCTCCAAACAGCCTTACCTTTTCACCTTGGCCAACCTTTCTTCACATCTGCACAACTTCACCTTTCCCAGCCTCGCAGGAATACTATCCAAACAGTTCACCTCAACAGCTACAACTTATTTTTTTTTCTCTTATTTGCATACATCTACACTTCAATGCCATAAAAAGTCAAGTCAGTCTGTTAAGAGTAACTGTCAAACTATCAGGACACTGCTGCCATAAAATTGCTATGTTCTAGTTAATCATATCCCAAGGCTCAGGGAATGGTTGTGAACTTTTTGGGTAAGAAAATGTCCACAAATGATGCATCCCCATCCTCTTTTTGGGGTCGATGGCAATAGCTTAGTCAAGATAAATCGAAACACAGACTGCTACTGTGAAGTACTAAGTGGCACAACTTAGTATTATTTTCCAAGGTTATAAATTTAATGTTCCTATTGGCAGAAGGGGCCTAGCAGAGGTTTTTGAATAACCTTTGTAAATGGAAATACCCCTTAAAATGCCACTGAGACCTCTAATTAGGCTAGTGACAGTTGTCAAAATGGCTGAGCACGTTGTTTACAATATTATATATATATATATATATTTATATATATATAATATATATATATATATGTGTATATATATATATATATATATATATATATATATATATAATATATATATATATATATATATATATTAATTGGAAGGAAACAGTCATTGCCATGTTCACGGTCTAGGTACCTAGACCACAGCCATGTTCATCACATAACCACAGAATCAAGGCTGTACCCCTTGTACATCAAACTTGCACCCTATCATCAGCTTCATATATCCACGTAGACAGCTCATCAACAGTTTGTCGACCTCTAACTTAAACTTTACACGCATTACCCCAATCAGTTCTCTTCATTTATTGTGACACATATGAATACCAAAGGCCTCCCAAGCCTGCATCATTTTCACACCGTCTAACAGCCCTTTCATTGTTCTCATCCTGCAGTTACTATCTATATGCACTTTTCACCAACCCATCGTTCTCCATTATCTCATGAGCAGGTCATCTTGAAACACTTTGATCCATGTTGTCACATGCTGACCACATCCCTTTCGTTTCCATACATTTCTCGAACCGTACATTCCTTCCTAGTCAAACTTGATCAAGCACGGCATGATTCGTTTCTGCATCTTCCACTTTTTTACTAATTCTTATTCATCATCCACACTTCACTTCCGCAAAGGTTAATAATCTCGCTCCTTTGTAGTATATGTACAACCTTTTCTTCCGACCTTTCTTAATAATAATAATAATAATAAATTTTATTTCACCTCCTGGCTACATACAGATACGGAGTGCAGATACAATAGATACCGTACACAGTACAATTAGGCAGCTAACAATTGTACTTCTACTATTCATTTGCTTTACATTAAATAGTAGCGGTAGGCTTATGTATTATTACTGTATAATTTTCACCTTAAGTCCGGTAAAAAAAGAATAAATAACTGTAGCGCTACTGACATCAAAAGTGAGAAAGTCAGGACTGAAAACAGTAGTATATGCAAAACAGATCATTGGTATGTACTGCACAGGGGTTTAACCATAAGGGCAGTACAAATAAGTATTTTTCTTAACTCTCTTATTCTTCCTCAAGCGTATTTTGTCTTATGATGTGTATTGAGCAAGCTCTTTTTTTTTTCCTGTCTTGTAGGTGTTTTTCATCTTAGGCACACACAAGCTCCTCTTTTCGCTCTCTTCCGGGAGTTTTATCCCAGGAACGATGGATTGCCATCTCTCTCTCTCTCTCTTTCTCCCTGTCTCTAGTGTGTGCGTTTTTATCTCGGGTGTTTTGAGTTCTCGCCCTCTCACTCGCGCGTGTTTTTATCCTAGGAATGGTGTGTTATGAGTGAGGTCCCTTGCGAGGCGGGGCCGATGCATCAGCAATGATATCTTTCATTAGGCGAGCACCCCGGTGGCTTCCCGCGCGCGCCATTCCTAATAGCCTTCTCTTGTTTCCAATCCGCGCGTCAAAGCTGCGACCAATCTAACTCATCAAACTATCTTGCGGCGGTGGTGTGTTGGTTTGGCCTCCTCCTCCTCCTTTTCCTCCTCCTCTTCCTCCTATCTGCTTCTGCTCCTGCCTCCTGTATTTTCTTGCTCTTATTTTGGTTCTCAACTTCCATTTTGTTCGTTTATTCATGCAACTTATCGCATTTAATCTGCTTGTGTAGCCTAATATCAGAGTATCTTTCTTTTTATTTTTTATTTTTAAAGCAGATGTTGCACTTTTGGTGGAACAATCTTCCTTCCCCCCCTCCCCCCCGCCCCCCCACCCCCTCTCTTCTCGCCCCCCCCTACTCTCTCTCTCTCTCTCTCTCTCTCTCTCTCTCTCTCTCTCTCTCTCTCTCTCTCTCCTTCCTGTTGATTAGAGTCGATACCCATTTTTTTATGCTGGTTCTAAAAAAGGTATATTGTTTGATTATCCTTACCTTAAGTGATTCTAACAAATCTCTGTGTGGGAGAGACACAAATGGAGGTAATTGGTCCCTGTTATTTTCCGTGAAGCTTCTGATAACGGATTATTGGATTTTTGAAACTGTTATAAATGTTAAATCTCTTCTTTCCCGTATCAATTGATTTTTACTGTTCATTTTTTTCTTTCGGTCATTTAGGTACTCTTGGGGCTTTTTTTTTCTCTTTTTTATGAATCTGTCGTACGTCAGATAGCCGATGTCATTTTTCATAATGTAAGTTATGTATATGTTAGAGAAATTTCAGTTTCATATATATAAATATTTTCTCTTATCCTTGCAATTGCCAAAGTTATTGCTTCATATTTGCTCTTTGATAATGCTTTTAACACTGGGATAATAGTAAATATATCCCGTCCTTTTATAGTTACTACTATGTATTCATCGACGAGATAGAAGAAAAAGGTATATCATGTATTCTTTCTAAATGAGACTTGAGAAAATTCTGATAGGTCACGTAGAGGCACCGATGGCCGTAGCCACCTTGAAATGGTTCGTATATATGCGCCTAACAGCAGTGGTGGTAGTGTGACCGTAGTACATGGTCATTTGATAAGACTCAAGATAGGCAGGCGTTAAAGATGATACGCTTGAATAGTCCATGTGCTAATCCCTGATAATACCCTTAAAGTACAAAAAAGAAAATGTAAATCTGAAACCTAACTTGAAAGGAGTAATACAGGACATTGTCCTTTTAAAACAGACTGTGGTATGTTCTGTAAGCTAGCAAATTACTGTCGATTATGAAAAGGAACAGAGAATAGTTTGTTTTTGGTATGGTTACACAATCATATCTGGCTGTGGATGATACTGGAGATATAAGCAAATTAACAAACTTGAAGGATTAAACAAAGATGGAACGATGTATCTCTATATTAGTAGGGTTGAAAAAGGAACTTCAAAAATCTGTGAATGAGTAGGAAAATAAATATTACAGTCATGCAAATAGTAAAGACAGTGAGTATTATGTGAACATCTAAATATGAAAGACAGTGAGTTTTACGTTAACATTTAAATAAATATGAAAGACTGAATATTACGTGAACATCTAAATGTGTGAGGCCAAATATCAATCTTAGTGAAAATTGGATATCATTGCAAGCAATGTAGCCTTCATAAAGAAATATTTCAATATGAAATCTTGTACCTACTTATATGTAACCAAAAGAATATGCTAATTTTCATTTCTCAAAAATGGCCAGTCAACTAATTTTATGGAGGGTTGTCATTAACAAGGCAATTAAAGTGTTCGGAGACTCCAAACCCAACCTGTGGTTAACACTCCATCCCCAAAAAGTCTTTGCTCCCTTTAACCTGTAAAACCTGCAAGGAGGACCTTTACCTTGCCCCGACCTCACACCTGCCTCTGGAGTGGCATAGGGTTTTCAGTTTGTTAAGAGGTACTGCCAAAGTTAAATTCCTATTTAACTTATTACCTCCTAAGTATAAACTTGATCTTGGCTTAATTAGTCGACTGTATATGTATAATAATAAGTCTATATCTCTCATTCTGCTTGTGCAATACTCCTCTACTATCGCTCTGAGTGGCCGGTGCTGGTGCTTGTCTTGGTGGCACACCTTGCCTGACTTCTTCCTGTCCTGCTGTGTGCGCAGCACGCCATCTGCTTCCTCTCAGAGTGCCCGTTCCTTGTGCCTGTCTTAGTGGCACTACTTGACCGACTTCTCCTCGTCTTATACTGCCTCCAGTGACACGCTGCGTCTTAGGACCTTTACACTACCTGCTGTCCATGTTTGCTGGGTAGAGGTTGAACCTGAAGTTGCTCAAACTTTAAGGATGTCATTGACGAGGGTCAGAATCTTCTATACCAGTAACCATCTTGTTTAGACCTACGGCACTGTGTATATGCAGGAGCACTCGTGCTCTGCTGCATTGTTCATTTAATATTCAAGTGAAAATATTGATATTCAGTTGTTTCAGATGCACCTATATACTTTTTGGTTAATCAGGTTTAATGTTGTGTTGTTAATTAGGGTTAGGGTTTCTTCTGTCTTTCTCTTGGACTATCCCGCCATGGTGAGTGAGTTGGTCTCTTTCTCTGTGCGATGGTTGTGTTAGCGAGAGTTTGTATAATGATGTGTTGACTAACTTTAACCAGACTTTTCGGTGATCTAGGATTTGAGTATTTGTAATCAACGTTGTTTCAAGTTCAGGGTATTTTTATCCATTTTTGAGTAATTGTTATTCTATTGACTGTTCCACGAGTAGTCTCACACATAAGGCTTTATCCTGTGAGGCTCTGAAGCTCTGAATGCTTATGATAGGTAAGAAACTGGATAACTATTGTAAGGAACAACTACGTCGTTACAATATATATATATATATGTACACACACACACACACACACACACACACACATATATATATATATATATATATATATATATATATATATAATATACACACATACAAACACACATACACACGTATGTTTATAGGGTGTAGCATGAGTTTATACAGATAATTTCGGGAAATGAAAGAAAAAGTAATTTGGAGCAGAAAAATTTCGGTGAGGGGAATTTTGAAATAAGCGGTTATAATTAATACTACTCTCGGGCTAGCAAGTTGGTGTATGGGGATGTTGGAGTAGTCGGGGGGAGAACATAAAGCGATTATGCAGCTGAGAATAAAATATCTCCCAATCCAATGTATTCTTTAGATACTGTACAAAAGAAAAAACGTATACATCATTGAAACCCTCTCACTCTCCATCAGTGGTATTCGTTGGACACCAATTAAAAAAGAAACTGAAAAGAAAGACTAATTGAACTTCCTTCCATCAAAGGCAGGATTATTCATTGATACCCATCAGAGATTTAAAATGTATTGTTAAAAATATTTCCCTCTCCTTCAAAAGTATTCATCAGATACCTGTCATAAGCGTAGGCCTATTCATGACTCCTGATTCAACCATTCCATAACGAGGAGGCAGGATAGTGTGAAGAATTCAGCGATCACAAACTGATGTTGCCAAGAAACATTTCCACTTCTTATTTTATAAGTAACCCGATACAGTACCGCCCTAAGCTAATCATTAAAACGGATTACATGAAAGGAAAAGAATAATTCAAAGACAAGCACTCCACTTGGTTTATTCACGTACCTCCCCCCA
Organism: Macrobrachium nipponense; assembly: GCF_015104395.2. Taxonomy (NCBI): domain Eukaryota; kingdom Metazoa; phylum Arthropoda; class Malacostraca; order Decapoda; family Palaemonidae; genus Macrobrachium; species Macrobrachium nipponense. The sequence continues at coordinate 3,979,067 of NC_061087.1, forward strand.
CATCCCAGGCTACCGCGACCTCCCGAGAACATCGTTAATGGTGAACGGTTATTTTAACATTAGTTATATTGTTTGGATGTTTGTATGTCAAGGGCATACAACTAATTTAGCAGTCAGCATTACCCAGCTTTCTACAGATTTTTATATACCAAGTGTTAAGAAGTATTTTAAACACCACTAGAATGGTAAAATTATTACTCCAGTAATCAGTCAGGTGTTTTACTATGTAGTATCTCTTCGTCATCTTGTCATATGTTGACCGAATACCTCCAATTAGTACCACACCACATAACCTCCAAAGACAATGAAATTTTTCAACTTTGTCATTAAACAGCTTGATATGATTGCAAGCTTATTGTTCAAAGCATGTTCGAATGCATAATTTATGTTCTTACAGTTGAATTATTAAAACATAAATGGAAAATCAGGTCAATTTAAAACACTGATGGTTTGGTAGGTCAGGTCAATTATCCCAGTCAACAATAATGGTCACGTTTTATGGTGGTACGTAATCGTAGGCTTTTTTGGTGTTCTTGTACTTTTTATTTATTTACTTCTATTGTACTGATACATTTTCCTATGAAGAGATGTCAGGTTGAACCGCTGGTTTTTTGTATGTTAATTATTGGAATTTGTAGAGAAACTGAAAGAGAGTTGAAAGTCTTGAATTTTGACTCCTGTACACTTCTGTTGAACCACGTTAGATATTTTGGTTGTGTCTGCGGAATATGGAAGTTAGTGCCTTGGTTTATGATATTGACATCTAGGAAGGATTGTGGTAACCAAAGCAACGAAGAAGAGTTTGGGGGAGTATATTTACCTGCTAAGCTTTTAAATTTATATTCCATGTTGGTTGTCTGTTCCTTCTTGCTGCAGGTATCATTAATTATAGTTTCTTTCTATCAGAATGGATGGGATTCACAAGGGGCAACTTCTCTTGCAGCTATGCTTTTGACTACCTATAAATTACTCTAGCAGACTGAAATAGGTTCGTACTGGTATTCATTATCAGCACTTGTCTGGATACTACCTTTTCTACCTGTCTCTATTTTACTACATAAACACACTCATATGCCATGAGGTCGTGATACTTTGAAGTTGGAGAAAGTTTCCCGAATTGATTTAGCTCCTGGTTGACAGGTTGCCATGTAATGCACTGGTTAATGGCTTGTGCATATAATTAACTGGACACATCCCAGTGTAGACATCAGCACTCTCTTCGCCACCATTCAGAAGAAGTCTTTGCACGAATATTCAAAGTAGCAACTTCCGATTTATAATCCTAATTTAGAAGCGTGTTTTGTGGTTTTAGCTAAATAGAAATTTGTGAATAAATTTATAGTAGTTCCGATACAGCTTTTAATAACCGTAGGAAGGCAGTTGCATCTTGAGTATAATTGGCTTCAGCGGCCTGCCATGATGGGTTTTAAAAATTGAAAGAAAACTTGAGAATATCATTATGGACACAGCTTGCTTCAGCCAGCTACCTAATATTCCAAATTGTATAGAAACGCTCTGAAACATATGGCATTACTACTACGTACCATCATTTCTGTAGATCTAGGCAACCAGATACCTAAGTAACACAGCTTTCCATATTATATACCTTTAGATGTTAAGCACCGTGAAGAAGATAGCCTGATGTTGGAGGTAACACAAATACCTCAGATATTCAGAATCATTGGAAACATTGTTTACTTTTCAAACGATTCCTTAATTGGTTGTAGTTTCCCGTTATTAACTAACGTATGAAATGTTGTAAGTTTGGGTGCTAAAAGAGATAGTTATTTCTGGTTAAATGTACAGATTAGATTAATGTAATCATTTTTTTCGCCAGATCTATAAATTCCCTTTGCTTCTATAGGATTTCAGCAAGTTGTACTTCAGCAAGGTGCAATTGAAGTCTAAATAGTTGACCTTGGTGTATTGATCACTGTGTATTATTTATTTTTTTATTGAAAGTCCGTACCTAAGTTAACGTCTTTTTTAGGAGTGGTCTGTGTTGTTTTGTGAGGTTTCGTAGTTTTTACTTAAAATGAAATACTGATAGCAATAATAACACATTATCGAAAAAGGGAATTTAGTAGTGACTTATGTTTGTTTTTCTGAACACAGTAAGTCTGATACTAATGTTGGCAAAAATGAGAGCAGTAAAGATAACAACAACTGTAGGACCCTCTTACTCTGAATGATTTGAAATGAGAAACCAAATAAAGACGAGCGAGACGCGGCCTTCCATCCAGGCCAAAGCTTTGAACGCCAGGTCACAAATACCATCAAATAGCCAGACGAGCATTTAAAAGACCATGCATGCACTATACATAAAGGGCCTTGATTCGCCAGAAATGAAAGCATTCGAGCAGGGCTGAATGAAGTCTTTGATGCCATTCCCGGCCGTCGCCCTTTAACTCTTATTCCCATTCATCGAATCACAGGATTAACAGGCAAATGAGGTCGTGAGAAAGGCACTCGACCATTTGGACAGTAGTCTCGCTTGTTTGGCCGAGTCCAGAGGTTCTCATCATGCCTCTATTTCCTTCCAATGGCATTAGGTAAGAGGTTGTGCTGACGTAGGTCACTTTATCTGAATTCTAAACCAACCACCAGTAGGTATTTATGAAACGAAATTTGATACCAGCTTCTGACCTTGAAAACCACGAACCTTGTTGAAACGAAATTATAAAATAGCTATATACTAACTTTGATGATACGAAATTTTAGCCAACTACCAACCAACCTTGCCTGAACGAAATTTTAAACAAACTACCAGCCTTGGTGATACGAAAGTATAAAGCAATTACCAATCTTGACGATACGAAAGTTTAACCAACCACCACCAGCCTTGATAATACATAAGTTTAAACCAGCCGCCATTATTAATGAAAGGTATTTTTCAACCATCAGTAACCTTTATGAAACGAAATTTTAAACCAACCATCGTTTCTAATGTATCGAAACTTTGAACCAACATTAGCTCTTATGAAACATTTTTAAACCAACTACCAACCTTAAGAAACGAGAGAGAAGGCACTTCCTGAAGCACATATTGTCGAGTATGCTTTGGTCAGGTATCTTTGTCCACAAAACCAATTGGCACTGCCCGTTGAAATCTTGGGAGGGAATTGGAAGAAGTAGTCTGACAACACGCAAATAGTTAAAGCTTATGTAATTCGAATGATTAAATTAAAGGTTGCAGTTAATTGTGAATGGCAGCACTCGAATTATAAAACGGGAATCCTGAACACGAGTCAAGTCACTGTAGCGGCGTTGGCAACAACGAGGCATGCATCATCCTCCTCCTCCCCCTCCTCCCTAGCATGGCGGTGTTTGGAGAGCGTCCTCGAAGTTTCGCCCTCGTATTGTCTCGGCAGCGTTAAAAGCCCCTTTCATTTTCTGTATCTTATGTGTTTGTGCGTGCGTGCGTGTATGTGTGTGTGTGTGTGTGTATTGCCGGTGGAGGTCTCCAGCACATCTATTCATTAGCCGCTGGAAAAACAGTGCGGCGTTGGGAGACACTCCTTCGGGTCTCCTCGGGATTTGATATAATAATTGATGTCGGCGGAGAAATGCCTTTTTCGTGTTAAGCAATCACTGCGCCACCCCGATACACTGACGCCCCGAAACAACATTCTCTTTTTGGAACAAACTCTACCTCTCATTTCGGATCCCCCTTTTTCCTGTTTTTTAAAGTGCAATTCGTCAAGCGCTTTGCAGTTCGGCTGAATATCGACTCATCTCGCACGTCCATTATCTTTATAACATCCTTTCCACAAATGGGTAGATGCTGGAATTCGTAATAGCTTTAAAGCCAGAAGGACTGAACAAATCCACAGCCGCCTCTGTGAGAGAAAAGAAAGTTTACTCTGGGAACGAAATAATCTGAGAATGTGTCATATTTCGCAGGAAAATTTTCAAGAGTTTGGTCCTCCCTCGAATCCACAAAAGCTTTTACCACAGAAAACGGGAGTGACTGAAGCTTTGGATGGTCGTCTCTGGGGTGCCCCTCCGGGGATAGGGGAGGCCCCCTTGACGTCTCTCTCTCTCTCTCTCTCTCTCTCTCTCTCTCTCTCTCTCTCTTCTATGCACTTCGGATTTTAGTATCCAATTGTAACAGGAACTTATTTTTTTTATAGTCTCATTCTTTTTATGCTGATGATATTTATCAAGCAGCTTATAGAACGATCGTTTACTGATAACTGATGAAGTTTCTATTGCTAGCCGAAAGTCAGGATCATTGTTGGTTTCATTTTCTCAATGTACGTCTGTATAACGCCTTTCCAATCATCTGTCCCTTGATTTGCCCAGGCGAATGATAAGTGTGTTTATATACGCAAGTCTGGCATATGCCCACTCATGTTCTGCCGAGTTGCCACTAATACTTTCCGAAGAGAGAATTGTGTTAGATACGTGAAGTGTTAAACATAGGCTCATCCAGCTGTCAAAGTTGCCTTGTTCCCTATTGGCTCAGACAAGGTTTGATTTGTGTCGAGTCACCCAATTGGCTAATTGGTCATGGATTGCGAGCATCATGTGTCCTCGCCTGCCATGTACTACACGTTTGTTGTTTGCCAATTTGCTTCTATACAAGCCCGGGCCTCCGTCTCTTCCGAAATGATTCGGGGTCTTCGTCAATCGAACGGCAGTAATTCCTTGTGCTGTCCCGTGTCGTTGACAAGTAGTTTGCTTTATAGGATTCACGTGCTTGGCCGATTCCTGGTAGTACTGCCCTTCACCCTAGGTCAAGTTAATTACGAATTATCTGGGATGACAGTAGCAAGGGTCATTTCCCGCTATGTGCACGTTGCAACAAAACGATGTTGGTCTTGTAAAACTCTACAAGCACATTAATTTTGTTTTGTTAATCCGAATGCAGTTGGATATTTCATTGTCATTAATGTGTCCCAGCTTATAATGAAGTCAGTTTATTAACTACTCCAGTTCATTTGTGTGTGTGTATACGTAATATATTTATATGTATATATATATATATATATATATAGATATATATTTATATATATATATATATATATATATAAATTATGAATTTTATCACGTACATTGTGAGTTTTTTTTTATAATCATGAATATCAATCCACAAATATCGTCTAATTTCCGAATCACTATGCCTCGGGATAACTTACCTAAGGGGAATTACGATTGATAAGTGCTTCGTCAACAAGGTAACTCGCACCACTGCCTATTTTAAAACAAACAAACAAACAAACTACGTACGGTGGCTTTTGACTACTGACCCATATATATATATGTGTGTGTGTGTGTGTGTGTATGTATATATATATATATATATATATATATATATATATATATATATATATATATATATATATATATATATATATGTATATAATATATATATATATATATATATATATATATATATATATATATATATTATACATAAATTGGAAAATGCGTGTCTGTCTGTTTGATGAGATTTTACCATAGACTCCCCTCTCCGCCAAGAAGGTTTTATTATAAGTCAGAAATTCGAGGGCGGTTTCTAAAGGGGTCATAACGGCCCTTTTCTCATACCCCCTCATTTTTACAAATCCACATTTCTTGATCGATTTTGATGAGACTGTTACCAAAGACTCCCCTCCCCCCAGAAAGGTGTTAGTTAAAATCCGAAATTCGAGGGCCGCGTCTACGGGGTGTATGACCCCCTTAGAAATCACTGCTGTGGGGGTAAGACATCACTAGTACCAAAGGGCACCAAAGGGGGTAGGGGTAGGAACGGATTGCCTTATATGTGCCTGGTTCTGCCCGTGAAACGGGGCTGGTTATGCCCGTAGACTTGATAACTTTACGAATTTATCATACCTAATGACTTACTATTTGGAAAAGAATAATGTGGGATAAAACATCAATGGCACCAAAGGAGGTGTGGGTTGAGAAGAGGGTAATTGAGAGAGAATGAGAGGGAGAAGAAGTGAGAAAGAGAGAGTAGAGGGGGTGTCAGGGAGAAGAAAGAGGAAAAAATACAGGGAGGGCTGGAGAGAGAGAGAGAGAGAGAGTAGAGGGGGTTGTTTGGGAGAAGAAAGAGGGAAAGAGAAAGTGACAGAAAGGAGTGAGAGGGAGAGGAAGTGAGAGAGAAAGGAGTGAGAGAGAGAGAGAGAGAGAGAGAGAGAGAGAGAGAGAGAGAGAGAGAGAGGAATGAGAGAGAGAGTGAGTAGAGGGGGTGTTATGGAGGAGAAAGATGGAAAAAGTGAGAGAGAGAGAGAGAGAGAGAGAGAGAGAGAGAGAGAGCGCAAGTTTATCAGTTGTCATTCAGTTATCCTGGGCAGTGCCGGGTTGGTCAACCACCACCTATATGTGTGTATGTGCATATATATATGTATGTATATGTATGTGTACGTGCATATATGGTTATTTATGAGATAAGAATTGTAAATGAATATGAGCAAAAGTAAGTGTTATATGTGAAAATCAGGATTATGGAGTAATTAATGAGAAAGGTGACGAACAGAGGTGAATGATTTGTAGAGCCAATTTGATTTAAACATAATGGGTGATGGGATGGTGGAAGAGGCGTCACGAGCTACGTCACACCAGAAAGGTAGCAGGGCACTTACAAAAGATTTGAAAGAGTTGAGTGTCTGTGGAAGCCAGAGTGGGAGTGTATGTTAGCGTTGGTGTGGTAACTTCTTCGGTGAAGCAAATTGTTGATGATGAATATATTATAGGATCAGGCTGGAGCTGTTGGCAGAAACTGTGTGTAGTATGTGTGCAGTGAGAAGGACTGAAAAGGTGAGAAATGTAAGATAAGTAAAAGTAGTGATGGTTTGGTCTTATGTAGAGAATGAAGGACAAAAGATTGGTTTTAAGAAAATATAATTCTGGAATGTTTAGAGGAGGTAGATTAGACATAGAAAGTACTAAATAGATGGATTGCAAGAGGAATTGGAAAGGTTCTTATACAGGAAGTCTGGGTATTGTAGCTCAAGGGAACTCTGCAGCTCTTACTCATGAGGGACCAAGTACGCAGGTAGTGGTAAATTTTCGCCGGTACACGACCTGAGTGTTCCTGTGAAGGTTTTGCTAGGGTGAAGAGGGCTTTGGTGGCTGACCATGTGTTTGCGAATGTTCATTTTCTTGGCACTGACCTGCTTTTGTATAAAAGTGTGTGCTCTTGATACAGGTGAGTGGTTTAGCGCCTGTATGGGTTTCAAAATGTTGCTATTGAGCCTACAGTGTTGGATTGTCCTTTACTTGACAGTTGAATATTGAGAGTGGCATTGAACATTTATTTTTTTCTGAAGCTAACTCTTGTTAAGGGATACGACTTAAAAGGTGAATATACGAGTGTATATACTGTGTATATGTACATATATAAATCTATATATGTATCTATATGAATATATATGTATATATCTATGTTTACTAAATTTTTGGTATAATGCTCTGATTCAAATATCTAAATAGCACTTTATAGTAATGCTATGCTCTTTGATTCAAATATCTGATTAGCTCTTTATTGTAATGCAATGTTTATATTGATGTCTCTGACACAAAGATTTCGTTGTGAGTAATACAGTAGTTTATCAAGTAAGCCCCGAACGTACCTTTTGAAAAAATTCTAAAGTAGTAAAGGTAATCACTTGCTGAAGTATATATTGAACTGTACTCTCCTTCGGGTTATGCTTATTCTATTGTAACTATATTGCAGTAACCATTTGGTGCAATTTTACTTAGGTACATATATTATTATGATAAACTTTGAATAGAATTCCTTTGCAGTATGGTCATATAAAAGAATTAAATCAACATATAATAAAACATTTCGATGGAAATCCTCGTATTGTGGGCAAATTTTCAATCAAACTCCACTTTTATTTCCACGGAGTGGTTTTTAATTTGAAGTACATAGTTTAGAGCTGAAATCCTCTTTCTTGATAATAAAAGGGTATTGCAGTGGAATTCATCTTTCATCAGTGTAGTTTTTGAGTGGACATATTCCTGCATCTTAAGTTAATGGGACCCTTGTATGGTATTCCTCTTAAAGTCAAGGTAACCTATGAATCTATTCATAAAAACCGAAGGTCACCCTCGAAAGAAATTCTTCTTACATTTTAGAGGGCTGAACAAAATACAGTTATTGGCAATGTGTCATAGTTACTTAGAACTTTCGCTGTTTGTATAAATAATCATAAAGGTCACTGAACGTTGCATTTTGTTTCCATGGGGTCAATGGGGCCTTGTTTTGAGGAAGTTGAGTTGCTCAACCTTTCGTTGAAATCATAAAACCACGGGATCAGTTTTTTTTAACCAACTTACAAGCATTGTGATTAAAAATTCTGTTTTTCTTTATTTGTAATTCTTGTTGAGCTGCTCCTACTAGTACAGTAAGATATTCAAAGTGTTAAGGTGCTTTTGATTTGTATATTTGTTGCGTTCGGTATTACAAAAGTATTTGCCTAATACCGTAGAGCAACTGCTCTGCTATTTGTGGCCTGTGGGTCATCTGAAGTGTCACATTTAGTGATCTCACTCTTGGTGGCAGCCCTGTGCTCAGTTTTGTCAAACCTTGAA
>NC_061087.1:3992616-3995116 GCF_015104395.2 Macrobrachium nipponense
TTGGAATTTTTCTGTTTCACAACCAAACGGTTAATGTGGATCATCAAAGAAAAAGGACAGTCATGGAATGGCGAATATTTCAGAGAAACCGTGCTTACTGGTGGAGTATTTCCTTTTCTCAAAGATCCTGAAAATGTGTTATCTGTTGAAGAAGTCACATTTTTGCATGATAAGGCACAGTGTTTCTAGGCTCTTCAGACACAGGAGCTGCTTCGAAACAGTGATATCGATATAATATACATATTATATATATATATATATATATATATATATATATATATATATATATATAGTATTATATATATATATATATATATATATATATATATATGTATATACATATATATATACATACATATATATATGCATATATACAGGGTGTTTCGAAATTAGAGCCCCCCTCCACAGCTTAAACTAAAATTGATATCGACAAAACGAAATTAATTCAGAACAGGTATTTATTTAATTTGTTTTTCTCTGAGTATTTAATATTTTGCGTGGTCTCCATCTGCCTGTACCACAGCCAGCATTCTTGAGCGGTATGATTTCTGCAAATCGAAAAATGCTAAGACTCAAACTCCATTTCCCTGAGCACTTCGGTCACCTCTCTTCGCAGGTCGTCGAGGCTTGGTATACCATCATAGTTCACTGTGTACGCTTCAACACGATCATTTTGAGATACTACCAATGTTTTCACTCACATTAAGTCAGGGGAGCTACCAGGTAGCTCCCCTGACCTTAATGTGAGTGAAAACATTGGTAGTATCTCAAATGATCGTGTTGAAGCGTACACAGTGAACTATGATGGTATACCAAGCCTCGACGACCTGCGAAGAGAGGTGACCGAAGTGCTCAGGGAAATGGAGTTTGAGTCTTAGCATTTTTCGATTTGCAGAAATCATACCGCTCAAGAATGCTGGCTGTGGTACAGGCAGATGGAGACCACGCAAAATATTAAATACTCAGAGAAAAACTTAAATAAATACCTGTTCTGAATTAATTTCGTTTTTGTCGATATCAATTTTAGTTTAAGCTGTGGAGGGGGGGCTCTAATTTCGAAACACCCTGTATATATGCATATATATATGTATGTATATATATGTATATACATATATATATATATATATATATATATATATGTATATATATATATATATATAGATATATATAGTTCCTCCCTGGACAAGTGGGTTCTGTGCTCGACTATCTATCTGGTAGCCCGAGTTCGCTTCCCACAGCCGCTCAGTGAGGAATCGGAGGAATTTATTTCCTGGTGATTAGAAATTCATTGCTCGATATAATGTGGTTTGGATCCCCCAATAAGCTGTAGGTCCCGTTGCTAAGAAACCAATAGGTTCTAGCCACGTAAAAATATCTAATCCTTCGCGGGCTAGCCCTAGAGATATACTTTTAATATTTACATAAACATGCAGGGCCAAGTCAAGTATCATGGCTTATTTGTCAACAAACACTCACAATGTTTGTATGTTTATGGTGGTTGTGTACGTATATATATATATATATATATATATATATATATATATATATATATATATAGAGAGAGAGAGAGAGAGAGAGAGAGAGAGAGAGAGAGAGAGAGAGGTGAGAGGTGGGTGGAGGGGTGGGGGGGGGGGGGGGGGGGGGGGGGGGGTTGCGGGAGGGCGAGTAACTCTGTGAAAAGTTTAGGAAACAGAGGCTTGTTTTATTGTTACTCTGGTATAAAGGCTGCATTGTGCTCGGGTCTCTTTCTCTCTCCTAATTTAATTAATGGAATATGAAACTATTTTCCGAGATGTATAGTCAGAATTTTTTTTTCTTTCTTTCTTTACTTCGTCTGTTCCACCTTCCAGTTCGCCAGGGGATTGGTTAGCGTCTTGGGATAAGGTAAACTAAATTAAATATTTATAATGCGAAGAGAGCGAGAGAGGGAGGAAATAAGAGTCTCATTTCAATCATATAATTTGTTGGTGAACTGAAAGTGAACCCGAGATTATATCAGCGAAACTGTTGACTCATCAAATGGACCTATTGTATAGGTTCTGTTTATTTTTTCTTGTTTTGGTCTTATTTTCCGAAATTACTCTTTTTTTTTTCTATTTTTCTTCTGGTAGAGATGATTAAAAGGTCTTGTCGCCAACATTCACTCCAAGGAAATAGAAATTCTAGAAATTTTTTTTATTTATGGACATTAGGAGATCAGTATTTTTTGTTTGCTAGATTTTTCCGTGTTTTTTCATTCGCAATTCAGCGTTTTCGTTGACTTTACATTTCACTTTGTATGCGTGCTCACTTGCTTTGTTGTGATGATGCATATATCTATGTCTATATATATATATATATATATATATATATATATATATATATATATATATATATATATATATATATACTTACATATATACTACAAACATATACATACATATATCAAACACCACTAGAAAGCAATGAAACACTGTTGTAAATCCTGACCAGTGTCAACTTTATTGCTAACTAAGCCATC
>NC_061087.1:4000116-4040116 GCF_015104395.2 Macrobrachium nipponense
AGAAGACAGGAAGAAAGCTTGTGGTTGGCGTCGAAGATAATATTTAAGTGATAGTTGTATGTGAAGTGTCTGACATGTTGCAGATGTTTATTTTGTGCAGATAGCAGGAACCTGCGGTGAAGCAGTCTTGGTTGTCTTCAAGTTCAGTGCGTGAGAGGATGGGTTTCTTAGTCAGTGCCAGCGAAGAACAGTTTAACTGTTTTTATCTGTATGGTCTGTTTTTTCTCTCTCGATATTGCCAGAAATATTACTTTCTTTGTTTTAAAATTCACGGCAGTTGCTTTTTACTATGCCATGCAGCATGAGGAATTGAGAGCCGATTGAATGCCTGCTTGATTAGGATATAGATATCACATATTGATGTTTGTGTATCGATTTGCCGAGATATTTTGTCTGAAAAGCATGAAAACCGCGTAACCTCCCCCCCCCCCTACGTTGGCTCCGAAATGCAACCTGTAACGCATTAAATGTAATAAGTTTTCCAGTAGAAACTACTTCAGTTTATCCTCATTAGATCCCCTGAGTTTTCTTAAACATGATATGGTAGTGATCGTTTTCTTTATTTGAAGGGGGGGTCCTTATATTAAACTAGTTTTTTCTTTTTTTAATTCTATCAAACAGTCAATATTTTTACAATAAATGCATGATCACCACAGATTACGAAATATAAATCGAAAAATTTATATAATCTACATAACAAAACAAAGAAGATAGTTTAGTTGGTAAATTATAATGAATATAACTTGTGCCTCAAAAACAACCAACTAGTACTATAAATTAGTATCCCCACAAAAATGGTGATGGGAAGAAACGCCACGGTAAACTGATGCAAGACTCGGAACAGTGAAGAATTTGGGAAGTGACTCTTTTCATCATTGATTTTACAGTTTCTTTTCCACTTCTGCCAACCGTTAGAAATAATTTCCTGCTAGTGTTTTTTTTTTTTCTTTTTTTACTCGACCCCTCTTTCCTTTAAGCGGCAGTCATCGCTTCCTTCCACTTAAGTTTTGCTGATTTCTTTAATTGGGTTTGGTCTAGGAAAGAGCAATAGATTGACAGTGTATTGGCCGCTGTGCCTGCAAATAATGGTAGGCTCTTTGAGTTAGGAGATAAACTGGTATGGTGACTATGATCTCTCTCTCTCTTTCTCTCTCTCTCTCTCTCTCAGAATCCGAGTAACTCATTTTTGCAATAAAATAGCTTTGGTTCAGTCAGCGTCGTACAAGATTGACTCTGTCGCATCTGCCGACATATCAAGCTCAATTCCTTTGTGCATAATGTCCACATTATAAAGCTTTTTTCTAATTCAGTTCATATTAAAAGGGATTTTGTTATAAGGTTATAGGCTTTATAACGTTCTGCTGTTACATTATCTTCTACTTTGCCGTGCGTGCAACGATATGAAAGGTGTTAGTGAGGTAACTTAAGCTTCATTTTACTTTTTCTTTAGTAGACGTGTTGTAACTTTGATCAGTGTTCGTGTAAATTCCTTGTGTTCACAGATGTGTTTTCCGTGTAGTAATTTGGGAATATTAGACTTGGTAGTGTGTGTATAAGCGCACGTTCGAATTTGTATGTACACGAGAAAGACACCGTTGTATCATCCGATTATACCCAGTAAGGATTTGCTACCTCTCCTTTGGCATTGCGCATTAGATGGGAGTGTAAATTTAGGAAGAACTTGTTGTATTACTGTCCAAGTTTTTATATTTTAATTTTTTTTCACTTGTGTATGTTTAAATTTTCCAATCTTACCTCATTATTTTATATATTCTTTTTAAACCCGGTATGCATATAATTATAATATATATATATATATATATATATATATATAATATACATATGTGTGTGTGTGTGTGTGTGTGTGTGTGTGTGTGAATAATTATCACATCACCGTGATTCATATAAATTATTCGAGCTACAAATGTCCTTTAATATTAATTCGCTCTACCTCGGAATTGATACGAGTATATTTTCATATATGTCCACTGGAAGGTGGGGTTCGATCCCATGAGGGGACGAAATTATATATATATATATATATATATTATATATATATATATATATATATATATATTATATATATATATATATATATATATATATAAATATATGTACACACACACACAATTACCTTTCAAGGGAGATGGCACCATTCCAGTTCTCAAAAAAATAATTTTTTTTTCATTATGAAATCTAACCCCATACCCGTATTCGCTGCTTTGTGACCCATTGGCAACCGCAGTTGGTTAGCAGAGTTTAACCGAACATGTTCAGATTTCTCAGTCGGTCCCGGGAAACGAATTCGCGCCCTCTTGCCAATGAACATTAAGGTCCCATATCTACCTGTTTATCTATCTATACACACACACTAATAATATATATATATATATACACACACACACATATATATAAATATATATATATATATATATATATATATATATATATATATATTTATATATATATATATATATATATATATAATCAAAACTGTATGTAAAACGGATTTATCTTTCCACTTGTATTCACACACCTCGATCAATTAACAAATATACGTACGTTCGCTTATACAGGCTGTATGTATGTAATATATATATATATATATATATATATATATATATATATATATATATGATAGATATGCGTGAATTCAAGGGGAAGGTAATAATTCATTTTCCATACATGTTTTTTTTAACGATAAATATTAAGAGAAGAGACAGAGCAAGATATTCTTAAGAAATTTTGATTGCAGATTTGGACCCTCCACACCGTGGAAGTTATATCTCGGTTTTCATCAAATGACTTCGTTCATCAGCTCTCGGTTGCATATATTCTTCGTTAAAACATCAATTGCTTTGAAGAAAAGTCGAAGTATTTTTTTCTTCTTTTTTTTTCAGTGGGGAGGTGGAGTATGCTTGGGTTTAGGGGGATAGTGGGAGGGATCGTCTGGTGATGGTGAGTATTTTCCCCGCTTAAGTGGGTGGGAGGGGGGAGGGGGTGGGGGTCTCGTCGGGGAGGGGGCGGGGGGAGGCATAAGAGTGGCGAGATGCGACAATCCATTTGTTGATATGGAACTTTAAAAGACTCGGCCTTAATCCGAGCATCCCTCTTCTTCTTCCTAAATCACAACGGAGGGTGACTGGAAGGGACTTCGACCACTCTCGCCCTGTGGCGCAGGAGGGGGATTCGCTTGCCGCTCCGGCGTTATTTGATGAGGGATGAAATTTTGAGACGAAAGTGGGTTCTTGGTATCTATAAGACGCATCTCAAATTAGCATATTCTGGACAAATGCGAAGTACAGGCGGCAAGAAGCACCAGTAGTCTTCAGGAGTCCCTCGGGGAGGGGATTGTGAAAGGGGAAGGGGGGGGAGGGGGAAGATATCTTGGGGAAGGAGTTTTATATACAGAGTGGGTGTACCTAAGAAGGGGGGATTATAGCCATCGGGTAGGGGTAGTGATGCGGGGGGGGGGGGCGGGGGGGGGGGGAGGGAGCTGTGTGGTGTGGGTAGGGATGCTGTTGTGTTGATGTTAGACTTTGTTGTATTTTCTTTTGGCTGGAAAAGATGAAACGTGGAGCCCAGAAAGAGATATTGGTTACTTCTTGCTTTGCAGTTCCCCAAATGCTTATCAGAATAGAGGATGCCTTTTCACTTCTTTTTTCGAAATTGAGAAAATGGGTATGAAGAGAGAGAGAGAGAGAGAGAGAGAGAGAGAGAGAGAGAGAGAGGAAAAAAAAGAGAGAAAGGATCCGTCCGCCTTTGAAATTCCGGCAAGGTAAAAATGGCGACGTCGGAGGCGCAATAAAAGGATGAAAGCTTAAGAGGACGATAACAGACAAAAGTGTTTTGTTTTGGCCCTATTAAGAGAATTGCACACCAGACCGGAGGAAGAGGAGAGAGGAAGAGAAGCGAGAGGGTGGGGAGGGGGTGGGGGAGGGGAGGTGGGGAAAGAACTTCTTGAAGTTTCTATGCTTGCCTTCATGTTTGCAAAAAGGGGCTGGGGAGAGGGCGGTGGGAAGATGGACGAAGAGGAAGGGGGGAGCAGGGGGAGGGATTGTTGAAAAGGATCGAATCCTTTCCATGTGATAGTCCTCGCCAGTTATATGCATTTATTGTTTTGCCCAAAGACGGTGTCCTGACAAAAGAATCTTTCGTCATCAAAGAAATTCGTCTCGGATCACTGTTATGATATTGCTCTTCCCGGGAACCTATGGATGTCGTTATCCAAAACATAAAATTTCATCTTCTTTGACCAACCACTAAAAACTAGAAAGAGAAAGGAAACTGTACCAATGCTTATCTGTTGATTTTTATATAAACAAGAGGTAATGCAATTTTGTCAAAAATTAAACTAACCAGCTGGTACAAGAGATAATTCGCAGATGACAAGACTTCTCATCTAAGGTAAATAACATCATCAGACTTAAGACATGCCGCGTGAATTTGAGTATAAATGTTTCAGGGGTCAGCCTTTTCTGTTTTTATTTTTTATAGCACTTATAGAAAATTTAAATGAGTAAAATTCACAATTAAAAAAATGTTGAAATTCATGATAAAAAAACTTACCATTGCAATCTTTTGTCTTTATGGATCATTGGAAGTTTTCTGTTTGAACTTTGTTTTTGAGATAACATCCTTGAATTAGCAATTTGGAGATGTCTATTCCTGTCTGTTGCGTGATTTTTCCTCTGGAGCCACCTTCGTTACCTTTAAATGAAAGTACTTTTGTGGACAAATATGTGATAGTGATATCAGTAAGAATATTTGTTTTCCAGTCATGCAGATGGAAAACAGAAGATGAAAACCCTTACGCGGTCTCAGGAGCCATCAGAAATGAAGCGTCTCTCATAACATTCGCTTCCAGAATTGTACATTTTTATTCTTTATATATCCCAGGTAATCTAATTTGTCTATATAAAAGGCGGATTTATCATCGCATGCGGGGAGCAGTTCATTAATTCTCTTCGTGCAGTGACCAAGGTCATTCGAACAGCCGTGTTCGTTTCGACCCTTACGCTGTTTTATGTACGAAAATCTCAGTCACGGCCCAGGAATCTCAGCCGCGGCCCATGAAAATTTCGACCACAGCCTGGTTGTGGCCTGTGTTTTTGGCACCTATAACGTTGCCAGACGCACGATTATGGCCAACTTTAGCCTTAATGAAATAAAGACTACTGAGGCTAGATGGCTACAATTTGATGTTTGATGGTTGGAGGGTGGATGACCAACACACCAATTTGCAGCCCTCTAGCCTCATTAGTTTTTAAGCTCTTAGGGCAGACGGACAGACAAAACCATCTTTTACAGAAACCCAAAGAGCAAATATGTCAGAAACTGTTCATGACTAAATTCCAGGTCATTCAAACTTTATCCTATTCGTGAGGCACTTTCACGTTTTTGGATCGCCTACTTCAAAAGTGACAGAGGGACGCTGGATTAGGCTCATCTTCTAAATTAACCTCTCGTAGAGGTTCGGGACTCGGTTTCCATGCAATGAATGATTTCCATCTGTTAGATATCACTTGCCAAGCTGGGTTGTTATGTGGTCTTTAAACAATGACATATATTCTTGGCTACTTATGTGATAACACCAATCTCAGTTTGCAGTCTCTGAAGTCATGTGTTAAATTTATTTCTTGTGAAGAAGGTAATATGCAATGAGCTCGTACACACCCACCGGAGCGCAAATCCCGAGATGTATATTAGTATTGCACCAGCCCAGCTTTTTTTTATTATTTTTTTTTGCTATGCCCCTAGGTTAGGTTGGGTTCGATCTAGGTTAAGTAATTTTGGTGTGGGAAAAATAACGAGATTATTTTCAAGAACTCTCTTTCGTTAGTTTTAAAAATATAGCGTCCCGTTTAATCAGGGAAGGTCCCAGTACTCTGTTTCAGTTCGGAATATGCCACCGGAGTACATAAGATCCCTGGTAATGAAGCTCTTGGTTTGCTGCTCTCTCCATCCACAAGGATGTCAACTTCTCGAAACTTCTCTCTGAAGTATCAAATTATGATCCATTTGAATAACTTTTATAAATCCGTAATTGTTTTGTATTTCATTTGCTCTTTATAATTTTTGCCTTGTGTCTACTCAGATAACCAGCTTATGTACAGTACAGATACTGCATCTTTTACCTTGACTGCTGTAATTTTTAAAAACTTTCCGTTCAATTTCTTTAAAAAAAAATGTTTACTTGATTTTTCACACTCACTTCTTTTGCCATCTTAATGTGTTACTGTTATGTGTTATTGTGTTACACGCACTCCAAATTCTCCTTACGCGTTTCAGAGTTTCAGATTGTATAATCGTACCTCTAGAGCTCTTATCTCAATATGGTTTACTTATGCCAAAAGGCCTCCTCTCGGTTGTCAGCCCGTATAAACGACCATCTTTCACACGTTGGTTGTTTCTGTGGTGCCGCAGAAAACATTCTCGTGCATATCCCTTCAGTTTAATTTTTACCTCCGTAATCGGTACTCTCCAGTGTTATCGTTAATTGACTTACGCTGAGGCTGACGTATGTGGTCGTTTGTTTCCTCATGCATCGTTTCATGACATGTTATCGCTTCCCTGAACTGCTGCTCTTTCGCTTTCTCTTCCCGCTTTGATTATTCGTTTCTCTGATAGCCTTGTAAAAGTTAATACCTTCACCAGCAAAGTTGGAAGGGTGTGTATGATTGTATGTAGCAGAGTATCTCTGTAGTCGTCAATCCGTTAGCTTTGATTTGGTGAACTTCTTGAGTAAGTTAACTTTGATTAGTTGACCTTCACGAGTTGACAGCTGTCATTAGGTGACCTTCCCGAGGTAATTAACTTTGATTAGGAGGAATTCCGGAGTTGATTATCTGTGCTTAGGTGACCTTTCCGTGCTGATTAACTTTGATGAGAAGACCTCGGGCAAGTAGATTAACTTTGGTTAGGTGTCCTAGAGCTGATAATCTTTGATTGGGTAACCTTCCCTAGTTGATAAATTTTTGATGAGCGACGATGACGTGCAGCGTAATTAAATTCTCAGTTGATCTTATGTTGTCTTGACATTATAAATAGGAGAGAAACTCACACATACCACGTGGTTTATAATGACCCGTGTCGTTACCTTTACAGAGTATGTGACCCGTCAATATTCTTTTGAGTTTTGGGAGAAATTTCATGTGACTGAGATAACACTTTTACGCTGTTAAATAATCAAAGTACAAATGTACGGCACACAATTACAGGCTTCTAGTTGTTTCCTACTTGGCATAGCATTCTCTCGTTCATTCCGTTCATAAACGGGGATGTTTTTCAGGGCTAAGAGCTAACATTAATTTTGTAATTATACATCAGGTTTTGAGGTAACAAATTGGCATCTGAACCACAATTAAGTTTCCGGTACGTCTTCCGGAAAGAGCGATTTTGGCTACATTTTACTTCTTTCTCCTGGTGGCACACGGCGATGATTTCACCAAGTACGTATGAAATTATTTTGTCAATTGTTGGTGGTTGGTTATATAAAGACCTATAAACAAACGAAGCAATTAATGCACATTGCTGATTTAAATTAGACTTCGCGGGGATTGAGTTCAAAGCTTGAATGTCGAGCCAATATTTGAAAGGTGTTAGGGATTTATTAGACAAAGCAAGAACTTTAAGCCTTAGGGAAATTGCACTAATACTTTCATTAAGTCTGTGAATATCACATAGTTAATTGCGAAAATAGTTGAAAAAGACTTTTGTTTTAATTAACGTTGGCCCACGTACGTTTGCTGGTGTCCTCATCATTTCCCCCTTTTTATTTCTTCTTTTCCTTTTTTCTCATCTGAAAGATTTCTATGATCGAATTCCAGTCAAGAGTGGAAATTTCTTTTATTTTTGGCGTTCCCTAAAGAATCTTCTGCGATAATTTGGTGTTTTGTATTATATGTTGACAGTTCACACGTCAGTAAATTTCATTAACTGGCAACTTTTATAAAAGATTGAGCTTAAGTGTATGAGGTCTAAGGTAACATCGCTGGAAAGAGATGAGAGTTCTTGAAAAAATTACGTCGGGAAGTAATATTACACAATTTCATTGAAATATTCTCACAATGATGAAGCCAGTATGTATTCACTACATACTTTCAAATATATATTAAAGTTATCCTTACATCTTGCATTATATGAAAAGTGATATTGAAGGTTTTGTAATTAAAATTTTACTTAAGGGTGTGAGTTTGTGTGTGGTTGCGCGCTCGAGAGAGAGAGAGAGAGAGAGAGAGAGAGAGAGAGAGAGAGAGAGAGATTGAGTTAGTTTTCTGCCCATACTTTAAACCAGTTTATGGAAATCGGTATCTTGAATAGATCGATACTGGATAAAAGCCTTCCTTTATAAATGATGAGTCGAATAATAAAAAAAAATTAAAAACATTTTACCGCAATCAGTATATTTGTCACTATAAATGTGCGTAGGAAAACAGTGGGGAAGACTCCAGCGCCGTAAGTTTCTCTCATCACAGAACTCCGAAAATAATTAAGCAGCTGAAGTTTTCAGTGAGTCTTTTCTCAAGAACCGCCCCATCTGAACAAAAGCGCTCCAGTTTTCTGAATTCCGTTTATAGCTCGAGGCAGGTGCTACGAGGCTTTGGGTTCGTGTAACTCTGAGAAGTATTCGTTTATGTTGTTTCAAATATTAACTCATGAATCTTGTATGTATTGTGTAAAAACAATAGAAATAATGGGTCGTCTTGGGCAAACTTAGCAGCTGATTAATTCTGTGTTTCAAAGACTGGATTAGATCCAAATGAAATATAAATAAGGGTTCAAAGACTGGATTAGATTCAAAGCAAATATAAACAGGGTTCAAAGACTGGATAAGATTCAAAGCAAATATAAATAGGATTCAAAGACTATTAGATTCAAAGCAAATATAAATAAGGGTTCAAAGACCGGATTAGATTAAAATTAAATATAAATAAGGGTTCAAAGACTGGATTAGATTCAAAGCAAATATAAATAAGGGTTCAAACACTGGATTAGATTCAAAGCAAATATAAATAGGGTTCGAAGACTGGAATAGATTGAAAGCAAATATAAACAGGGATCAAAGACTGGATTAGATTCAAAGCAAATATAAATAAGGGTTAAAGGCTTGGATTTAAAGAATTCAAAGCCAAATATAAATAGGGGTTTTCAAAGATGGATTAGATTCAAAGCAAATAATTACTAAAGTGGTTCAAAGACTGGATTTAGATTTTCAAACAAATATAAAATATTAAAGACTGATTAGATTCAAAGCAAATAAAAAGGGTTCAAAGACTGATTATTCAAAGCATTAAATAGGGTTCAAAGACTGGAATTAGATTCAAAGCAAATATAAATAGGGTTTCAAAGACTGGATGATTCAAAAGCATATAGGGTTCAAAGACTGGTATTAGAAATTCAAAGAGGAAAATATAAAAAGCAGGGTTCAAAGACTGGTATAGATTCAAAGCAAATATAAGCAGGGTTCAAAGACTGGTATAGATTCAGAGCAAATATAAACAGGGTTCAAAGACTGGAATAGATTTAAAGCAAATATAAACAGGGTTCAAAGACTGGTATAGATTCAGAGCAAATATAAATAGGGTTCAGTTCAAAGACTGGATTAGACTCAATGCAAATATAAATGGGAAATTCATGAGTTGTACACTAACATTACTGAACAAATACGATATATATTGATACACATTACGCTTTGTCATTTACGTACTACCCTAGGGTTTTAGTTGATATCCGTATGTCACCTTTCTATTTCTGTAAAGACAAATTAAAGTATTCAGGGCCTCAATATCCGTGGTTAGGCGTTAAGAAAGGAGAAGCGGATACACAACAGCGATAACAAGCACAGCAGAGATAACAACAGCGAAGGCTTGTCGAAATTCCTCTCTGTGATTTTCTTTGGAATAAACTTCCAGGAAATGAAAGTAATAAGATTTTTGACAACTTGAAGGTTCCTTTTCTTGTTATTCTTTGTGGGAGAAGAAGAATCTTATTCAGATTCGTGTTGAGGTTTCAAGGCTGTTCAACGTGAGTACTTTAACAACGCAAATCATAATTCATCATAACATCATATACTGTCATTGGAAGTTATGGAGCAATAAATATTAGCGCCCGATTAACTTTTCTAGTTAAATGCTTGTACCTGAATCATTACCGATGAATATTTGGAGTCTCAAAAACTCCAGTTTTTAGTTTTTCTTGTCTCTTGTTTGCCCCTTTATTTTTGTTTGTTTGTCTTTAAATCGTAAAAAATTTTTGTTTTTCAGAATAAAAAAAAAAAAACTTAACATTTTGATTGTGTCATCAATTTCTCTTAACTCTTCCCATCTGAATCCTTCCTTCCTTTAATTTAATTCGTTTCTCCGACCACATCGATTTTTTTCTCTCCTTAATCTTCTTCTATCGTCTTGTTTGATTTTTCTTTCTACTTTCATTCACATTCATATCCTGTACTTTCCTCATTTCCGTTAAATTTCGTCATTATCACTGCATTTTCAAGTATTAACATCTACATAGTCTTATTTTACATCATTGTATATATGTTGATTGATTCAACTATTTTCACTTTGTTTCAGTCTCTCCATTATTTCGTCGTTCGTTCATGCTTTACTTTTATCAGATTTCTCACTCATTTTTTTCGTATTCCACTTTTTTTAGTTTTTTTTTTTAAAGTTTCTCCTACTAATTTTCCCAATTCCTTTTTCTTTGATAAGTTTCATCTTTCATCTCCCTAGCTGCTTTCATGGTTTTATTTTGGATTCTCACTTTTCCTAGAAGTGTTTTTCCTCCATATCGTCGTATTTTTTGTAAGTCTAACCTTATTTTGTCTTTTAGTGGCTATATTTTTTTTAATTATCAAATTATTTTACTCCCTTCCATCCGTAGTGCCCCATATTTCTTTTGCCATTGCGTTTTTCTCTCCTTCCTCTCTCCATTTCAACCCCCTTTTAGCTGTTTTGTCCCTTGTACGTTTGTGATCCTTTTTTCTTTATTCTCTCCTAATTCGTGATCTTCATCATTTACCCTTTCCCTTCTCCATCTTCATACCCTTTCGTTAATCCAGTTGCCCTTTTTGCCCCACCTCCCCTTCCCTCTTCCTCGGCCCTTTGACCCTTTTCTCTCTCCTCACCACTGCTTCACCTCCTCCATCTCCGTTGCTTTCCTTCTCCCTCCCTCCCACATTCCCGCCTCACTCCTCCTCCTCCTCCTCCTCCTCCTCCTCCTCCTCCTCCTCCCCCCTCCCCACCCTGGGCCCCAACCGCCTAAAGTGTTTTTCATTTTCACAACCTATAGGGAAACTTGGGACTTAATTAATGCATTTTTATACTCTCTTCTTAATAAGCAATTTTTTAAAACCAGGAAATTAAATGATATGTAGCGAGAACCTGGTTAATGAAGGCTCAGGAATCCCTCTCTGCCTTCCCGATTCGTATTTACCATTTCTTTCGCTCTTAAAAATCGCTTCTTTCGTCGGACGTCGGGGGACGAAACAAAAAGGAAAAGAGGCCGATGTCTGCCGCACCTTCTCTTGTCTTTATTAATAATTTTGGCCCTTTGTCTTGCTAAGTTTGTCGATTGAATTGATATACTGTATAGATGTATATGTGCATATATGCTTGGATGTGTGTATTTAGATTATGAATATTTCCTTTATACATGGCTCGGTTCACGTTCATAATGGGTTACGAACTAATTACTATTGGCATCCGGCAAACACCTGGAATATGGCTCCATTTTTATTCCCGAAAATGAAGTTGTTTTGAATCTGGAAAGGGGCTTCTGAAATCACTGGAATTAAGTTTAGATAATTATTTCATTTTTATTGCAGCTGTAGTATATATTTGTTGTCTAATTTATATATATATATATATAATTCTATCTATATATATATATATATATATATATATATATATATATATATATATATATATATATATATTGAAGTTCACGTGCATCTACTGTGATTTTTTTAAGTCATGTATATATATATATATATACATATACATATATATATATAGATATACATATATATATACATATATCTATATATATATAATAATTCTATATATATATATATACATATTATATCTATATTATATATATATAATATACATTATATATATATATATATATATCATGGTATATATATATATAGATATAACCCTATATATAGAAAGAATATATATATGTATAATATGGAATTTGAGCAGTCTTATAAATAACTTATATGGTGACGATATGGTTTTTTAGGTTACCGTCATTGTTTTTCAACTGTCAGCAAGCGCATGCGTTCATAAAAACCTCCTTTGCCAAACAATAAACCACGCCTGATGATGCCTGTGATAGAAGGCAGTGGAGAGGACGCTTCAGGCAATCGACCGCTTAATGTAGGGATAACGGTGGGGAAAAAGAACTGTTTTACAACTGTCAAGGGTTTTTGTGAATTTATGCTTAGTGATCCCAAGATAAATGCAAATTTTCAATATTGTTCTAGTATATTGGTTTGTATTTTTACAAAGGCTTAATTTGTCAAAATCTCTCTTTAAAATGTTTTTCGCTGAACTCTAACCACTTAATCTACCCTAATTCATTGTTGATGATTCACAAATATGATAATAGTGTGCCAAACAATCTCAACCAGTGATATGATTATCTTCTTTTCCCTAAGAATGTACTTACTTATATACTTGTCTTAGGTAGGTCTGCAATGACTCCGTTGTCCAGAGAACATAGAAAGAGGGAGTTTCTTTTTGAATTGTCTCATATTCATCACTGTTTTTTTGGAGATAAATTTCATTTCTGCAGTCGTTCTAAAACAGCAACCTTCTTTTCCTATCACATCACAATGAAGTCTTCTTGAAAGTCAGTCGTAATATCTTTCTATCGACAAGAATTGTGTTCTTATATTTTCGTGTGGATGTTTCTGGGGCAAATAATTGATTCATAGTGCAACTGCGAGATTTTCTTCCCGTTCCACCTTTCAAACCTTTTATTGACAGTTTCCGTTTCAGCCCTGTATGACCTCATAGGTTCCATAGCTTAACCTTTGGCCTAAATTCGATATTCAATTCAAGCCGGTGTCTATTTACTGGATAATCTGTCATTTTATTAAAGTTTCATATATCGTGTTATTTTAAATTTCATTCCTGGAGTACAATTTGATTCTCATTCTCTATTTTATCCAAGCATTATTTCTATTTTACTCTTCATTATTGCGATGCCACATTTATCCAGTATATCCAATTATCATTTATTTTTAATTATCTTATTATTTGCATATTATGATTGTTAAAGTTCCATTTATTTTTCATTATGTATCACTTCATATCCATCATTTAAGTATTATTTCTATTTCAATTTGTTCTGATGCTTGGAAACTAATTTCGTTGTCTAATTACATGCATTATATTAATCAGTTACAGTTTGTATGATAATTTTTCTTTTTCTCTTTAATTTCAGAATAATTCATTAAGTAGTTTTCCATTCATAATTTTTCCTACTAAATTATTTAGGCTTTGTTGTCTGTAGCTTTAAAAAATCGTATTTACTGACATTGTAATTTTCATTTAGATTTTGGTTTTCTGCATCTCGTTCTCAGTTCCTAAATGAATTTAGTCATCACTCATTAATTTTCTATCATATTTCTAATCGCTTCGTAATATTTATTCATCGCTTGTATTTTGTTTATTCTTCACCACGTATATGTCACTTTTCGCGTTGCCTTTAAATTATACTATTATTTAAGTACCCTCTGAAAGTTATTTTAGTTAGTGTGAATTTTTAATGTGAATATTCATTTGATCATAATCCAAACACCTTGCTATGGTTTAATAAGCATAAACGTCATCGCAGATTTGCATCCCACCTCATTCACTTTTTGTTGTTACTGAGTTAAGTGTAATTTACCGTCTAATTTGCCATTGGTGTCTGAATTGGTACGTAAATTTAATGTAATATTTAATAATCTCATCATCGTCTTTGCTCCATTGTGTAGTCAATGCTTAAATCTAGCCATTCAAGTGCGTTAATCTCGTTATTCAGTAATGATTTTCATGTAGTCTGTTTCCTAACTCATAATTGCATTATGAATCTGAAGTATTCAATAGTCAGTTAATTAAAGCGTTATTAGGTACCCATTATGTGTCTTAAGGTACTTTCGGTATCCCATTATCTCTTTGCACTTTTGGTTATCCAAGTTCATTTATGCATCATTATGTAAAATACAAGTTTTGGTATTGTTCCAATATATTATATTATTATTTAATTATTCAATTTCCCCATTACCGAGGCGACTAGCACTAATAACAAGCAGTTCATATGAAGCGTAGTCCTCTTAAAATGCGAATAAAAGGTTCCAAGGAAAGATAAGAGAAGAGAGTAAATTACATTGAGTGTAACCACAAAAAAGAAGTTGAGGTATCGTGAGAAACAAGATTTATGGAGGGAATTTCAAAAGCCTATCATGTGCGATTAGTGAGCTATGTCTCAATTACACGTTCGTTACACTGCTGGTCTTGCAATCAGTGCATGGAGCTGAGCGACATTGGTCTGGTTAGCGCAGTTGTTCTCTACCAGGGGGGAATTCCCCCATAGAGGAGAGTGGGTTTTGTGTGTGTGTGTGTGTGTGTTGTGTGTGGTGGGGGTTGGGGGACTTGGGGACTTGTGACCAGAGATTGGTAGGCTCTAACTGGCTCTAGGAGCACACAAAACACAATGTGCATCGATCCTCACTACTGAGAGGTCAAACTGGGCTATCTCTTCGCTAGCTTGTGTGTTTGTGCTAGTGTTTTGTCCCGTATTATTTGGAAAAAATAAACCTTTTGAGGCAGACAGTTTTGGAAAGGGCTAGTGATGAGTGAATGATACCATAACGATGTATAGGTATGATTTTGTTGTATTACATTGTTTGTGTCTTTGGCAGTGATTTTTAAGAAGAGAAAGCGTTGGCCACTTATGGAACACACACACTCACACACACACACACACACACACACACACACACACACACACACACAGAGAGAGAGAGAGAGAGAGAGAGAGAGAGAGAGAGAGAGAGAGAGAGAGAGAGAGAGAGAGAGAGAGAGAATTTAGTGTCAAGTATTGTGCGTGATCATTTCTGTACGAAATCCAATTGTAGATGAAAACGTAGACAAAATTTAAGAGTAAAATCCCAGATAGATACGGTTAAGCTCATGTTAAAACTAGGTTAAAAATATTGTGATAAACTTTGAGCAACAATATGTATGTTAAACATGTCTAGACGTCCATTATAGAATCACTCAGATAGTTCAGTGTTAGAAGCAAATACTGTAGAATTCTCAAAATATCAGGAGACGATAGAGGCTGAGTGCACATCAGCTACTACGTGCAATAAAGATCTTTTAAAATAAATGGAATGAGTAAAAAGTAGAAGCAGAGGCCTGGAGTTATGTTAGTTTTAATAAACTGAATGTTAAAGAAATAAGAACACTAACCTCTAAGGGTAAGCAACGGTCATGTAGCGTTGAATCATGAGCGATATCAATAATAAGTGACGGGTTCTGAATTGGTAAGTTGAAATGGAAATACTAAATAGAGGCAGAATTGACTCTACGAGAAGAAGAATTAGTAGCCAGATTTCTGAGAGTTCTCCCGAGCAGCTATAGAATGTATTGCCCCTTTACTGAGGACAGTTTTCAGTATTTTTAGGTATGTCGGGTGATAGAAGATTAAGGGGTTGATAATTATTTCAGTGGTAATGAAGCTTAAACAAATTTGTGCTCTATATGTTTAAGCAGCCACGTTGCTTTGTAACAAGAGAAACCAGTGAATATTTCTGTGAAGAATGACAGACTGACAGGTGATGGAAATAACATAAATAAGTCAATAAATTCATTTCATTCACATTGTCTTTCAGTAACCACGTTAGCGTATTAAGCATTGCCAACCGTTTGCACAATTGTTCTTGAGGATAAGAATACTGATATTATATATTATTACTATATATAAAAAACCAATTATTGCCTAGCAAACATGAGGTGAGCACTGCATTATTCGGCCCACATTGGCTGACTGCACTTCAAACAAAAGTAGTTTTTGTGGAATTCAGCTACTTTCGTCTCTCCTGTGCTTTCACTACCACAAATCTCCACTGACCTGCGGCCTCCCGTCTCATAGTTCTCCTCCAAGTAGGTCTGTGTCTTCCAATTCAGCGTTTATTTATTATATGAATTGACTGTAATACTTTGTTTTGAAGAAGCGCCTCAAATTCCAAGTCATAAAATGTCCAGATATGCATTCCCAAGTGTAACATACTTCAGAAAAAAAAGTTTAGATTTTCATTAGAGAATCATATCGTCATAGAAATCCAGACGTTAACAAAAAACCTCACAGAAATTTGTGATACTCTTCAGGAGGCATTTCTGTGTTGCTTTCACACCGAGGCAGGGAATAAACAGTATTAATGTGCAACTGGCGTAACAGACCCCGGATTTTTTTTTAAATGCACTCAATAGAGCATCGGGGGACTAACACGCCATCACGGGGGAAGTCAAGAGTCATACCTTTTTAACGGCACTCCCAAGGCTCCCAGAACACTCCAACTTCTTGATCTAGTCACACTTGCGTAGGCAATCTGTGCGGTAGCGCGTGCTTGCGCACGTGTGTGCGCTTGCAGATGTTGTATAAGCATGCAATGCGCATAAACAAGTCCCGATGTAATCCATTAAGGCTGACGAGGTTAGTCGTAAGACGTTTATTTTGGTCTTTACGAGGGCGTCCCCACCGTATAGTCAGTTACACCGTCCGGGGGCCCCTCCTTCATTCCAAGGCCCCCTGCCGGTGACGACGGGCTGGGCCCATTCCATCATTTTAAGCTCCTTGAGGCATCCCCGTATATCTACAGCAGGGGACACATTACACCTCCTCCTTCAGTTATCCTCGGGGAGTCCCACCAGGAATCGGGAATGGAAAATAGGAATCCTGGAATGGGTCAGAAACACGGCAGAAACGTCGCAGGGTAATTATCCAAATGGCTTCATTATCTTAATGTTGGCTGATGAAGATTTAAACAGAGTAGGGGAAGGGGGGAGGGGGGTGAGGACCACTTCTTCCTTCCTCCAACACCCCCTAGAGACCATCAGTGCAAGAGGAAGGGAAAGGGATTGGAGCTCTACGAGGGGGATCGGAATGAGAGCGGGGGTATAGGGATGAGGGAGAGGGCTTACGGTGTCGTCATGTACGCTCTAACACCCCCCCCCCCTTCCTTTCTTTTTTTTTTAAACTCTCCTTGGTTATATATGCTTCTCTACGTGCCTGACTCCATTTACGTATGTTTGAGTGTGACTGAATGTGTTTGAATTCGCCTATGTCCGCGTCCTTGCGAGCAAGAGCGCATGTTTACACGCCCACGTTCTTGCTTCCGTTGGTTTACTTATCTGATATTTGCACACATCGGTACACCATCATTTAGGATAGCGGCATGTTATTGGAATATCGTACTATCGTTTTACCTGTACATACGTGCGTATCGGAGTTTCATGGTATCTTTAAATGTCATTCTTGCCATCTCGACCGTATCTGCTCGTGAAATATGTTCATGCAACAAATGATAGCTGGATATCGAAGCGCATCGTACCTTGTTTGTACTTCTAAGTGAAGTGAGTGTACCGTGGCATTTGGAAGGTCTGGACGTTGCCCCTTGTGGAACACGCGGATTAGCAGTATACAGAAACTTTTGGGATTGGTGATATGGTAATCTCTCTCTCTCTCTCTCTCTCTCTCTCCTCTCTCTCTATATAGATATATATATATTATATATATATTATATACATTTATACATACATACATACACACACACACACATATATATATATATATATATAGTATATATATATATGTTTATAGTATATATATATATATATGATATATATATATATATATTATATATATATGCATATAGTATATATAGTGATATATATATATATATATATATATATATTATATATATAGATATATATATATATATATATATACATACATACACACTATATGAAGCTATAAATATCGTTTAATATCCAATTCACGCTACTTCGGGAATATCCCCGATGGGGAATCACCGAAGGGAATTATAAGAGATGGAAGGACAGGTACCGCCGGGTCTCGAACGACGGTTCTCGTGCTCTACACAGTACTTTCCAGCGACTCAGTCGACGGTCTAACCCGTGGTCTTAGACCATGGTCTAACCACGGTCTATGTGAGTCTAACCACTTAACCATCGCGACCAGTTTCTTTTCGGTGATAATTCCCCGTCGGGGATATACCCGAAGTAGCGTGAATTGGATATTAAACATTTGTAGCTTAATGATAACATATAAATCACGGTCATGTGATTAAAAATTCGAAGTTGTGAAAAGCCGCGTTAAAGGACAGTACATGCAAACTAAACTATGTTGTCTTTTCACTGAAAGCAGAGTTAAATCGTTAGATGAATTGTTTTTAGTTTTGAAACCTTCGAATTGGTTGTCAATCATTTCAAATTATAAGGTTGTTACAGTAACTGACTATCTTGTATTTCAACGACCAGTGTTTATCTAACTGCTTATTTTTAATTTCTCTGTTTCCTATATTTTACTTTGAATATACTATAAACTTTGTGTTTATACTATAAACTGTGTTTATACTATAAACTTTGTGTTTATACTTTAAACTGTGTGTTTTATAATAAACAGCTCTCGATAAGGGCCAGTGGAACCTGAAGCTGTTGAACCAAAAGGAATTTCAGCTTTTCTTTTCTCCTGTGGACTATAACCTCATAAATATGTATACAAACACACACACACACACACGGTATATATGAGTGTGTGTGAGCGCGTGCGCGCGCAATTGCTTGATATGCTTGTGTAACATATACCTCTTAATTTCTGTATTTCATCATACACGCATATCTCGATAAACCTGGACCCTGAAGAGGAAATAAAGTTGAATTGGAACACACGCAGATTACTGCTGATCATTCATACTGCGAACTAGTTAAAGACAGAAATTGTGTGATAAGAAAATGGGCAGTGAATGGAGTATTGAAATATTGATGTTTGCAGACGACACGATACCAATTGGGGATAGTGAAGAGGGACTACAAAAAAACAATTGAAAATTTTAAATTGTTTGCAAAAGAAAAAGGTTGAGGGTAAATATGGGTAAGAATAAGGTTTTGAAATGACATGAAGACCAAGAAATTGAACTACTGATTATAATAAGGTTGCTGGAACAGTTTATTTCATAAAGTGATTTTGGAGTAAATATAAACTATAATAAGTTAAGCATATCTTAGTTTAACTAGACTACTGAGTTAATTAACAGCTCTCTTAGGGCTGGTCCAACAGATTAGATTTTTATTCACGTGGCTAGGAACCAATTGGTTACTTAGCAACGGGACCTACAGCTTATAGTGGCATCCGAACCACATTATATTGACAAATGAATTTCTAATCACCAACATTAAATTCCTCTGTTCCGCATTGGCAGCAGCGGGGAGCGAACTGCGGCTACCCGACTGATAGGCAAGTGCGCAACCCACTCGTCCAATTAGGAATTAAATATTAACGAGAATGGTATGGTCAGTATAAACGATAATGGTATGGTCAGAGGAAAGAGACGACTCCCATAATCGGTTTAGCAAGCAAGGTTGCATGGTGCATGCAAAAGACTGGGATGAGATTTTAAATGTCTGAGAAAACAGGGTGAAAATGTATGGGGGTACTGTTGAGTTAACACTCCTTTATTGAAGCTATTGCAGTGGATTCTTAGAGGAAGCTGTGGCGATGTATGGAGCGGGTGGAAATGTAGCGCTTAGATGAGGGACAGAGCAATGGGTTTAGAGATGGTGTGAATATACGGTAGGAATGGAGGACAGTAAAGTAGTGAAAAGTTTAGTTCGGAAGGTTAGGGAGGAAAGAGGGGAGGAGACCTAGAAGGGGTTTAAGTGTTATAGAAGATTATTTAGAAGAAAATGGCCTTACTATGTAGGAAGCTTGAAAGTATGTGCAAATATGAAGTGAATCGTGAAATGCGTATGTGGTTGTGGCTTGTGTTTTTATCTCGGTATCTACAGCTTAATATATATATATATATATTATATATATATATATATATATATATATATATATATATATATTATATATATATATATATATATATATATCTATATATATATATATATATATATATATATATATATATATAAACATTTTATAGCACTTTGCTGAACTCTGATACATTTTACAAAAGAGTGCCATAGAACCCTCCTCTCTATCGTAACATTGTTCAGTAACGATGATATTGAGTCGGTTTACTGTAATGGAAAGATGTTATGTTGTAGTGTATGGAAATTCCATAATAATCTCTTTTTAGTCATGCCTCTTTGCCATAGTTTAAATACCTATGTATTGACCCTATGGATGGGCCTTCTGTCCTGTGGAAGCTTTTAAAAATCAAGTTTGTAGCCGTTATAGTTGATTAATACCAACGAATGCAGTTTGAGACTTTGTAATTATTAATGGAATAAAACTACAAAGTATATATTTTCTAAGCATTTCCGTATGCTGGAATTATAGAAGTATTTGAATAGATTTGTGTAGTAAAATGTTTAATTGGGCATATATATAGTATATATACGTATATATATATATATATATATATATATATATATATATATAATATATATGTCAAATATGTGCCTTATAAATTATTTGTTTTTATTAAGCTTAGTAGAAAGAATTTCTGATTAACAAAGGCACACAAGTTAAATCTTAGATTTTATTTACATGTCCACCTCATATTACTGAGTATTTCTGTATCTATAATGTTTACTTGGCTAACCAATTTTATCACACACAAATTAAGGTTGAATATAGCAGGGACTTTTGTCTTCCATCTAAAGCCGTCCTTTCTATGAAGAGAAGGCTTTTACATAATATATATATAGATATATATATATATATATATTATATATATATATATATATATATAATATATATATATATAGAATATAGATATATATATATATATATATATATATTATATATATATATATATATATATATTATATACATATATATATATATATATATATATGTAATATATATATATATATATATATATATATATATATATATATATTATATACATGAATATATATATATATATGTATATATGTATATATATATATATAATATATATATATATATATATATATATATATATATATATATATATATATATATATATATATATATATATATATATATATATATATATATATATATATATATATAATATGCTTACATACATCAACCGTTAAGTACTTAAGTTAGATCGCAAAGAGAAGCTTTTATTCCTCGTGATTCGAAGTGGTGAACTGGAGTTAGAAGAAATATCTCGGAGCGAAGTAATTTGTCCAGCGTATTGCTGACGTCATGAAAAAGAGATCCGCTGACTATGATCACAGTAACCTGAGCCTTTTAGAAAATCCATTACGTCTCTTTTTAGAAGAAACCGTAATGGACGCACATCCTGGAAGACCAACAACGGGGCAGATTGTTGCAACAACACTAAAAGCTTGGTCGGTAAAGAAAAGTAGAGTATTATCATCATGGTGCAACAAAGCGTCCTCTCTCTCTCTCTCTCTCTCTCTCTCTCTCTCTCGTGTGGTTGTGCAGTATTCTTACAAGCTGCGTATTTATTTCCGCATTTTATAATATATATACATACCTGTATAGATATATTTATACATATACATACATATACTGTCTTCAGCTGCCCCAACCTAATCGTCAGCCTAAATGAAGAAGTCCCCTGTAACCTGAGTATTAAAGCCAAAAGACATAATTTCGAATCGGTTTTCACAGGCATTTCAGGTTCAGTTTATATGAGAGTATAGAAATATCAAGTATGAATTGGTGACACAAACTATCATAAGACAGCTATGTTCCACAAAATAAGTACTTCGCTAAGGCGGTGATGAGTGAGTTGATTCCAACTCCAAGTGCCGAAACTGAATTCGACGGTTCTATTCATAGCAGATCTGGTACATTACATTAGTTATGGCAGCGTGAATTTTGTAAGCGGAATATATATATATATATATATATATATATATATATATATATATATATATATATATATATATATATATATATATATGACTGGTAAAAATGTTCTGTTAAAACATAATTCCATCAAATAAAAGGAGCCCATAAAAGCTCCAAAATATAGAAAGAAAATACTATATTTCAGAGACTGCCGTCTCCCTCTTCAGGTAGATGAATGAGAAAAGTTACAAAAAAAGTGGTATTTATACCAAGAGATCCATCCACTGGTAAGCCAATTTAGGTCACACCCGCTGATAACCTTCCTTTAATCCTCTTAAGCGTTGGTTGAATGAAAACTTTGTCAATGACATCTGAATCCCATGTGCCCTTTGAGATGTTCATTACCCCTCTCATTTTAATCAAGGCGACCCAGACTCTCGGAAAATCTAACCCTTTTGCATTTACTTACCCAAACACCTTAGCCAAATCCTTGATTAACGTCCAACAAAAGACATCCCCCAAAGACACAGGCGTTTACGAAATCCCATGCCTGGACTGTGACCAATCTTACATTGGATTTACAGGAAAATCACTTTCCTAGAGATTAATACAACATAAACGGTCAGTTAAGTATGGACTACAGAACTCGGCTATTTTCACCCATATAAATGAACATAAACACAGAATGAACTGGAATTTGTAACGTATAATTTATAGCAGCAACTGCCAGTACAAGTCAAATGATGGAATCGGCCTTGATTAAACAGACACAGGTAATGAACATCTCAAAGGGTGCATGGGATTCAGATGTCATTGACAAAGTTTCCATTCAACTGACGCTCAGGAGGATTAAAGATTATCAGCGGGAGTGACCTAAATTGGCTTATCTGTGGATGGATCTCTTGGTATAAATACCACCACGGCAGTCTCTGAAATATAGTATTTTCTCTCTATATTTTGGCGTATTGTATGGGCTCCTTTATATATATATATATATATATATATATATATATATATATATATATATATATATATATATATATTGATTTTCTCATTAGTATTTAGTGAGTGCGTGACGCTGTTCAAAATGCCAGATACATCTAGAGTTTTAGTGTTCTAAATTTTTGCGTACAGTAAGTTTTTTTTTTCTTTTATGAAATGCTAGGAAGTAACACTGGCAGAACACTACTATCGACCGTCTTATGAATTGTTGATTTACAACTCAGAATATATTACCACCATTATTATGACTTGGTTAGAAAGTACACGAACTCGGACAGAAGAAAGACAGAAAGACAGACATGACCTCGTCAGAATGGGCAGGTGTAGGTCACCTTCTATTTACGATTACAAGCACTTGACGCTAAGTGTCAGTGTGGTATCGCCTTCATTCAGAATATCACTCACGGTAAATAGGTGTGGATAATGAGGCGGTGTACTCGCTTTGAATAATGTAAAGGCAGCAGAATGATATATGGAATCTGTCGAGGTATATTATACGCAGGGACATTTGATGAGCAGCGAAGTAATTGAGAGAGAGAGAGAGAGAGAGAGAGAGGAGAGAGAGAGAGAGAGCGAGCCCAAGGACTGCAGAGTCTCAGGCATAATTGATAACGCTGCTCAAGTTCCATTAAGTTTTCTTTCAACTAAATTCACTCTTAAATGTACGATCATACATTATGCATGAGGGCTGTTAACACTTTTCGCATTACCATCGACAAGCTAACGCCTCATGAAATAGAGAACGAGGAATTCTCTTTTGACGAAGTGGAATGAGCTGAATTACTCTCTCTCTCTCTCTCTCTCTCTCTCTCTCTCTCTCTCTCTCTCCATGATCGCTCGGCGTCTACCGTAATATGGCGATGATACGATGAAGTGATGTTAATGATGACAGTAACACCGCTGACAGTGGTCTCTAATGGATTGCGCTAAGCAAGATAGACTTAATAATAAGTAAGGTCTGTAGATTTAATCTATAGACCTAGGAACTAAGCATGTTGTACAACTGGGCATAGTTCGGAGATCGCTCTAATTCACACGTTTGCGCTTTGAATCCTAAATAGCTCGGAGGAATTATTAAAAGATATTAAGAGCAGTTAAAGACGAGAGTTGTGGGAAATCTCCTCAAAAGGTTAAAAGTGGAAATTAAATTGCCTGGCACAAGAACTCGGGGTTGGGAGGGGCGGGAGAATGGCCGAAGAAGCCTTGCAGAATTGCATGACGAGTTGCATTATCGGTTACAAGAATAGTCAAATAACCGGCTGTTAAGAACGTCAGCTCAGCAAAGGGATAAATGGGAGTAACGTGCAATTAGGGCTTTTGTGCTGTGAACTCCTCACGATATGCAAATGTCATGTGGTGTTACTTCAGGAGTCAATAATGAATGCTCTGGAAGTTAGCGCTCGCTGCCACATTTAAAATATGTATGTATGTATATAGTTATATATATATATATATATATATATATATCTACATACATATGTAATATATATATATATATGTATATATACACACACAAACATGTGTGTGTGTTTTATCTGAGTGAATCTATTTCAAAAGGATTATTGAATCGAATGATAGAAATATTCAGGTGAAAATTTCTTTATGCTGTAGTTACTGCTGTAACTGAATAGAAATGCAAGATTCCAACTTTCACTCTTTCGACTATATATATATATATATACACACACACACACATATACATATATATATATATATATATAAATAAATATGTATATAAATATATATATATAGACTATATATATAGATATATATATATATATATATATATATATATATATATATATATATTATATATATATAAACTATAGTATATATATATATATATATATATATAATATATATATATATATAAATATAGTATATATCAAATATATATATATATATATATATATAATATAAATATATATATATATATATATATATATATATATATATATATATATATATATATATATATATATATATTTATACATAATATATATATATATATATATAATATGTATATAAAAAATATGTATATATATATATATATATATATATATATATATATATATATATATAATATATACTGAAAATTAATGCAATTGCCCACCTCTCCTCTCTCTCTCTCTCTCTCTCTCTCTCACATATGTTTTTGACACTGAACTCATATACGGTAAAGATCTACTTTCAAATCAATGTCTCGACCGTGACGTCGTTTCCTGGCCTTGTGTTGGTTTCTAAAGCTAGAGAGTCTGTAGATGGGACTGTGCTCCATAATTTCTTTTTCAAATATAGATTATGTTATCAAAAGCTGTGCGCAATTTTTGTCTATTTTGGCTTCATCTCACATCATAAATTTCCCATGTTCTTGTTACATAACGGTACTGCTTCAATTTCCTCCCAATTAATTTCAGCGATGTCTAAACCACCATGGTATTAACCCGGTATGTATCCATCCACCTAAGGTCACCTCCGAGGTACTATAGCAGATTCACATCTCCCGTGCATCTGATGTCTAGGCCAGTTCCTTACGATGCTCCTGATTGGCTGTTAGTCAATTCACCGGGCTGGAAACTCACTCTCTCTCTCGATAGAGAGAGTTCACATAGGCAGGATCTATGTTCCACCTCTTTTGACGTATCCCTCAAGAGAGGTGAAACATAGTACATCCTGCCTATGTGAACTCTCTCGAGACACTGAGAGTTTCTAGCCCGGTGATTGGCTTATCGAAATCCAATCAGGAGCGTCATAAGGGACTGGCCTAGACATCAGATGCACGGGTGATGTGAATCTACTATAGTACCTCGGGGATCAAATGTATATCATAGTTTAACCAGACCACTCTTCCTAGGGCCGCCCCGAAGGATTAGATTTTTTTACGTGGCTAGGAACCAATTGGCCACTTAGCTACGGGACCTATAGCTTATTGTGGAATCGGAACCACATTATATCGAGGGGATCAAAGATATCGTTTATTAATTAAAGAAATGGTCATATATAATACTTTGATCACCGAAGGGTTATTATTAACCACGGCGTCCCATTGTGCTCCCGTTATGTTTAGTGCTTAGCACCTCAGAGGTGAAACGTAGCTGGTTAGTTGGTTACATACCGAGTTAATACCCTACTCCATTGTATTCACCTATTGAGGTTAAGTAAATCATTTTCGATCGGTTTTAGCGGTTTGGCTTCCTGTATTGATTCCTCCAAATGGATGGTGGTAACTATACTGTTTTTTTCTATCTGTCTATCCGCCTGTGGTGGTCGCGCATGGTAATACTGCGTCCCGGGCTTTAAATAGTCAGGCCATGTGTAAGTTTTAGGTAAATAAAAGGATATCTGGGTGTACATTTGCAACTGAAAAGTGTTTTAATAATTTACTGTATGCGAATTACACCGTTAATATTCCAAATAGGATAGTATTTAAAGCCCTGGTTGCAGTGTTACCATGCACAAACACCACAGGCGGATGGACAGATGGAAAAAAACGGAGTATAGTGTTCAGGGACTGCGTATTGCGTAAAGCCTGTCACGTCCATGTGGTCTGCTTACAACGTCACATAGTTTTATTGCTTTTTCCAAAAAAAAGACAACTGACGCTGTCGAGACTGTGCTTATATGAAGGCAAGGCTGTCGTTTTCATGATTTATTTCCAAGGTATTGTACATAGGTACCACTTGCGATATTTAATGGGTTCTGTTGTTTACTTTTGTAAGCTTCACTTGAAAGCTTCATACACTAATTATATTAAGAACGCCATGCAAATATATATAGGGATGAAATAAGGAAAATTTGTCTTCCTCTTAATAAGTATGACCTGTATATGGGGTTAACAAAATATGTGAAAGCCGTTGGGCAGTGAATCACATGTTATTGAATGAATTTGCCAAATATCTTATTGAATTATTTACCGAAATAGGACAGTTTTCTTTCTTTTCTTGTTCATACAATGATCAATTTTTGCTAATGATAATTTTTCACCCTAGATGCCATAGCGCTCTCATGGTATTCCATTATTATTTTACCTCATAATCAAATTAATTTATCATCGCACTTGGTCATAAGCTCATTAAAATTCTCATTACACACACACACACACACACACACACACACACATATATATATATATATATATATATATATATATATGTGTGTGTGTGTGTGTGTGTAATATAAACATATACATACATGTGCGCGCGCGCGCGCACACACATCACACACACACACACACACACACCCACACTATATATATATATATATATATATATATATATATATGTGTGTGTGTGTGTGTATGTATGTATGTATGTATATATATGTCTTTCTGTCTGTTTGTGTATACACACCTTGCATGCGTCTTTCTTTACGATTTGATGCTATTTTTGTATTATGTATGATTTATGCAATGAAAATCCACATTGCATTAGAAAGAGGCATCCGAATAATAATGGAGGCTAATGGAGAGAAGGAAAATAAATTTCCGCTGGAGTGATTCCTCGCGTGTCATTATTTTTAACATTAATTGGGTGGTAATTAATAATGTCTTTGTTACAGCCCAGTAATGAAGGAACCCCCTTTTCATCCAGTAAGAAATGGGCCACCAAGTGCCAATTTCCTTTTTAATTAAAGAGAGTTGCTTTTTTAGCTCTCTCTCTCTCTCTCTCTCTCTCTCTCTCTCTCTCTCTCTCTCTCTCTCTCTCTCTCTCTCTCTCTCTCTCATCATCTCCGATGTATACTTGCTAATTTAAACTTTTCCGCGCTCTTTCTTATTCTTTTTCCTTTGGAAGGGATGAAAAAATGGTACAATTGAGAGAGACAATTAACGAATTAACGAGAATCTTGTACTCTATATTTTTTAATCCCTCGTGAAATTTCTTTAATCACATCTTTTGAGCCAAAAGTAATTGAAAAGATGCTTTGAATCACCATCTCCAGATGAAGTAATTAAGTAGTAATTAAACTCATAATTTAGGCCACTCACTAATTAGACCGTTAATTAGATTTTCAATTAGTTTTTTCTCTATATATCAAGGAGGGTGCCGTGTCCTCCGCTCAAGCAAGATTAAGCTCAAGATAATAAGTTTCGATTTTGTTTCTGATTTTGCCTCGGCTCTGGGTTTCGGCGTCTGCTGCTGCTGTGGGCACGTTACTAACGTCTGCTGGATTGACGAAGGATGGATTGGGAATGAAGTACGTTTGCGAAGCGTGAGAGTCCTTTTGCGTGTGGGAATCCGTGAAATCACCAGTTCACTTAGGGGCATTTTATCCCAATGCGCTAGTACTAAACACTGCGAAACAGTAATTCATCTACACTTTCGCCGTGTTTAGTACTAGACCTCAGGGATCAGTGTCTCTGAGTGGATTTGATTCTCGAGGGGTTAGTACAAAACACGGCGAAACAGTGTAGATGAATCATTGTTTCGCCGTGTTTAGTACTAGCCTCACGGGGATCAGTGTCCCAAAGTACATTTGACCTCCGAGGGCCTAGTGTTAAACACGGCGAAGCAGTGATTCATTTACACTTTCACCGTGTTTAGTACTAGACCTCGGGGATCAGTGTCCCTAAGTGTATTTGATTCCCGAGGGCCTAGTACTAAACAACGCGAAACAGTGTAGATCAATCACTTTCGCCGTGTTTAGTACTAGCCTCTCGGAGATCAAATGTTCCTCAGTGAATTGGTGATTTTACGAATTCCCTAAAAATTTCAGGGATTTCGTGGAATCTCTTGTTAAACAATCTTACTGTAACGTATACACTGAGAGATAGGAGAGGTCAGTCAAGTATAATTATACAACAGATTACGTATTTGAACGTTTTCTGTGTGTGCAAAAGCGGTTTGCGAGTGTGTTTTTTTTCTTACCGAAGAGTCTTTGTCTACATGAGCAATTATTTTCACCACATGGGTGAAGACTTTCCCCCCAAATACTGTTAGGTCCCTTGCATGTCACTTTTGATTTTGTTGCACAAGAGACATCGCCCACACAAGCAAATATTTTTTTTTCACCAGTAAGGTCCAGTCGTCTCCCCAAATACAGTTTTTCTTATTATGTAAGTCCACCGCCTTACGCTTTTAATATTTGGTATGTACTTGCTTCTCTGTCTTCCTTGGTTCCTTCCTCCGAAAGCTTCCTAAATGGACTAAGAGAGAAATGTAAACTGAACAGTGTTCCTCAAGTTCTAAGGAATAACGTTTTCAGCAACAACGCCATCGAGAGGCGCATTGAAAAGTGAAGATAACTGTGCATCCGTAACAATGCTGCAAAGAACTGCCTAGAATATCCCTCAAATTGAGGCTATCTTTTATATCGTGGCGCTGTATTTCATATCACTGTAGATAACAACCAATCCAAATAATGTGAATGGCTTCATTGAGTATTGCTGCTCATAATTCGCATACAATTAGCACCCAGTAGGATCAAATTGTGATTGCAAATCAATGCTTATTAAAAGCCAATGATTATTACAGTAAAACCATTGGCATGTACCCTTAAGATAAAACTGTGGAGAACGGTAGGTGCCATTTGGCAAGATTAATTGTAATTAGGACACCATGGCCTCTTTTGGAACAGATATCCTCTGCCAGCTAACAAACTCTCCATTGCTCCCTTTTCTGTGGATTCCTTACCTATGACTGAAAATCCTACAAGAAAGGAGATTTGATCCTGGCAAGAATGACCTATTGGTCCTATACACCTTGCTCAAGGATGACCAAGAGCTATCTGCAGTGGGTACTGCATAATACAAGTTTATGTGCAGGATAACAAGGAGAATAATTACCAGAAGTTAGTCATGCGGTTTTTATAGAGGCCACTAACCATCATGAGACGCAGCCATTATGACATCGTTCCCCTTCAAGAAAAATGTTTAGAGCAGAAATAAAAAAATGATGTTATTATACATCGTAGTGTTACTACTCGCGTATGCATGCATACAGAAAACATACTGCTTGCATGCAAATTTTGTTGGCGGTTGTATGTCCAGGAGAGTTATTTACTATGAAATTCAGGGCCTCTGTAACACGGTTTTTTTTATTTTGCTCCTTATCAAAGCATCGGATGTAGCTGAAAGTTGACATATGTGTATTTTACAACTACACAAATTTTGTCAGCATTATCAATAACCTAAACCCGATAGTTTTAATTTTTATAGAGTAAAAATTATCTAGCCGACGCCATGGCCAATGATTGCGAGCCAAGAGCCGAAAAAACATTCATTACGTTAAGCAAGGTAAACATCGTTTTTTACGAAAATGTTGCCCCGCCCATCCACCTTATTCCATCGGCTCTGAAAACAAACCTAGTAGTCAAGAATGGCTAACAGGATTTGGAATTGTCCCCGTGGTTGCAAAACTGCATTTGTCTTACGACTTGCAACTTTATACAGTCCAGAGAAAGGCCATGGCCATACTTACTATAGCCTGAATAGGTAATTATTCAGTTTCTAGTTTAAATCCAATGTTTATGGCCCGATTTGTATTTAGCGTAACGTGATTATAATACTTGTAATGTCATTCAGGATTTTGAACATTTCCATTAAAACTATTCACTATGCCACCCAAGAGAGAGAAGAGAGAGATTATATGTAAACAGTCTTTATATAACTATTTTTGTTTAAAATAAGATTTTTATCAAAAGTAAATACAGCTTATGTGTGCTTAAAATCTCCAGCAGACCAACGGATTCATCCGATATGATATAATTTTTTTTCTTCTTCTTTAGTCTGTACGACCATGTTGGATATGAATGGCGGAACGATACATTGATGTGGGTGGGGTATCTGTGGTAGCGTAGTAATGCTACTGTAGCAGTAGTGCCGCAAAATTAGTAATAGCAGCAATATACACGAATTAAACGTTTAGGCCAACTGCTGGGATCCCTGAGGATCATTTAACACTTCTTACAACTACTCGAGAAATGAGTTTATATAGCCAGAAGTTAGATTTTCTAATACAACAATGTCCATGATAAGCCTTCATTGTTATCCTGAATTAATATAACGAGGCCAAAGTGGGTGAAGCCTTATGAAGTCATCATTCTGACGATAATTATTGGTGAAGGTTTAAAGCCAAAATACGGTACAGGCTATTTTTTTTTTTTTTTTTTTTTTTTAGTAAACAGGTAGATAGCCGATAAATAAAAATTGCTTGACATTGGATACAGCAGTTATCAAATCAAGCTTGTCTACTATGTCTTTGAAAATTACCAACTATTCCCTACATCTTGTCAATCTGATTGTGACCTATAAAGTAAATTATAATTTCTTAGACACTTATTTTGGGAGTTAGACTAATAATCGAAGGGTTTTTGTAGTTATTAACATAGTTTGTTGGTTTGTTCATTATGACAATTATCAGTGGAGAGGATTCAGAGTTCATAAAGGTGTACTGCTTTGCTTGTATTTAAATTTTTGTCATTGTTTTCAGAGGTATAGCCTTCGTTACGTATAGCCAATCATCCATCGAGAAAGAGGGAAGAAATGCTGTCATAAGTTACGTAACGAGTGCGTTCGAAACCTTATCTCTGAGTAAGTTAGCCCGTCTTAAAAAAAGCCACTTTTACATTATAAGTACCAAATTTATTCAACCTACGTAATGCAGAATACAGTCAAAATTTATGTGTAGATATAATGTGTATTCTGAATAAGCGTTATATCTATGAAATGCATAGATAGAAAGTTATTGCCAAAAAACCGTGTTACAGAAGCCCTGAATCTCATAGTAGTGCTTTTTAATGTAAAGTATTGAAGAGTTGAAGGGAGTATTGAAAAGGCTCTCATATCCGAGCAATGAAGTTTGAACAAATCATCCAAGTTTAAACCATCGAAATTATTTCTTCAAAAGAGGGTTTTCATACAACGGACTTGGTCCACTTTTTAAACTTACTTCACTTCTTATTAGTGATGCTAAAACTGAAAAGCTTTGGCTTTTGTCGTGAACAAAGCTGTCAGTTGTAGCAGTCATTGAACAGACTTTTAATTACTCCTTAGCCTTGCAACTCCAGAATTACACGGAGTTTTTGTTTTCGCGAAAGTTATCTATTGTGATTTAATGTATGCTTACCTACATTTTGTATTCGGAATTCGAATTAGATTGAAAGGTTGGTACAAAGGCGGTAATTTTGGAGGATTAAAAATATTCGAGTTTCTTGCTAGACAGCAGAGTGACGGTTGGAACGGTCGAGGGGATTTCAGATTTGTGTGTGTGTGTGTGTGTGTGTGTGTGTGAGAGAGAGAGAGAGAGAGAGAGAGAGCGAGCGTGCGTCCTGGCCCATGTTTGTTCTTCATACAGTCAAAGAACGTCATAACGCCATGTAGTCTGTTGGAAAACTTTATGTTAACCGCCAGTTAAAATGTCACCTGTCTGTCCTGCCTGGCAGGTGTCATACGGTTTGACTGACGTACTCTGTCGATCCGTCACCACAAAAACTTTTGCAGAGCTTTTGCTTTGCCCACCTTTTTTTTTTAACCTAGTTTTTTTTTCGGGTAAGGCTAATCCTTGTATGTGTGTATATGTCTGTCTGTCTGTCTCTTCGCTCTATTCTGTTTAATGCCGTCTTTTCTGGTTACGGGTGGAAAATTCTTCGGTTATCATCTATTTTACTAATAGAGAAAATTTATATCGATCGTACCGTGTTAGCATAAACGAAGTTTGAGGCCACTCTGGATTAGTTTAAGTTTATATCAAGCATGAGCCAATTTAACAGAAAATCTAGTAGTATGCGAGGTGCTAAACTTTTCGTTTTATTCTAAATATCTCAGTTGAAAGCAAAGTTAAAACTCCCGTGAGCAAAGCATTGATTGTTTGTCTGAATAAAATTGCGTTGCAGGTACGATTTCATACAGTCCGTCAATCATTCAGTCAGTGCAGTCTCCGATCTGCTTTCAAAACAGAGATTTTACTGTGGAGTAAGATTGATAAAACTTTACTTAAAATCTGGAGAAATTTGTATTCATCGAAGGTTACTTGAGACATCTGTGGTTGCGTATTCATCAAGCATAGTAAGTTCATCCGTGCAACTGAATGAAGATTTCTAGTTAGTAAGATATACTTTTGATTTTTCAGAAGGACTTTGGAATATTAATCATCGTTATTACTTCATATGCTGCATGTTTTCTAGAACACAAGTTTTTTTTTTATTGCTCTTCTTTTTCATTACCATCTCTCTCTCTCTCTCTCTCTCTCTGGGATTAGTATATAGAGCGTGGTTTTAAGTTTCCATGGTACTTTTTTGCTTGCAGGTGTAAGTAACCTCCTTCCGCTTGAAACACAGAGTTCAAGTACAAGTTTCAGTAACGCTCATTAACCTCTGTACTTTGAATTTTGAATTAACAAGTGCATTAAAGTCTACTCTGCTGTCTTTTTTTTCCTTTTTTTATTGTCTTGACCTATGCTTGGATGAAAGATGCTCTCTTCTTCTGTCATGCACTGAGGGATGGGGAGTGGGGCATGCAGAATCTTTTATCCTTGAACTGTTTTTTTTTATTTATATTTTTTTTTTTTTCTTGAGATGGGGGAAACTCGACTTAGGGTTATTTGATTATTGGAGTTCTCCGAGAAACCGATCTAGCCATTGGAACCTCGTGCATACGTGCTTGCGCGCGAGAACACGCGCATACCACACACACACACACACACACACCACACACTACATATATATATATATATATATATATATATATATATATATACTATATATATATATATATATGAATATATGTATATATATCATATACATATATTTGTGTATGTTATATATATAGATCTAAATGTATATATATATATATATATATATATATATATATATA
This sequence comes from Macrobrachium nipponense, assembly GCF_015104395.2. Classification (NCBI taxonomy): domain Eukaryota; kingdom Metazoa; phylum Arthropoda; class Malacostraca; order Decapoda; family Palaemonidae; genus Macrobrachium; species Macrobrachium nipponense. The sequence continues at coordinate 4,033,994 of NC_061087.1, forward strand.
TATATATATATATATATATATATATATATATATATGTATATATATATTCACATGCCTCATTTTGCAAAGTCAATGAAGCTCTTGGCCTCCTGTAATTGTACTGCTGGGTCTGTGATGCTTTTTGCATTTAAATGAGCGTCTACAGATGAGATCCATGCCTCAATATTTTGAGGCAGGAACCCATTGACCCGACCTTGAAAAGGGACAATCGCTGACCTCGCGCTAACGAGAGTCACCACGGTTGGGGTTGCCAGCCGGAGTAGTTTGCCATTTCGGCTTTCACTTTTTTCTTATCACTTCTATTCCTTGCAATCCTATCAAAATATCTATAAGAGTACACTCGACCACTACGTAAACGCATAAGCAATGTACTGTATAAGTGTGTTATAATAATAGGAAAATCCCCCAAAAGATACAAAAATACAGATAATATGATAAAATATTATACGGAGAATTCCTGCAAGAAACGGTTAATGACAACGAGAAAAGAAAAAAAATTAATCTGCGGGCGAGAACCTCGTAGTTGAAGATTGGTTCTGTAATGAAGGAAGATTAATATGGCGAACAACTCACCCCCAGAATACTGGACGATCGACTCTTGATGAACAACACTTCACTGAGGAAAAGACCTGAATAGATAAAAATGGTACTTAGCTCCAGATTATATTGCGAAGGATTGTTGACATGGGATGACGTCTCAGTTCCTGTCTACGTCTCGCGTCGGAAGTCGTGATGACGTCACGTCTTCTCTCGGTGCACGATGCGTGGGAAGTCCAAGATTGATGACGTCACAGCCTCCGTCCTTGCTCGTGATCGGGTGATGTTCCCTGTGTTTGTTTTCTTCTTTCCGTTGATGTACGATGCCGCTCTCGTCCGGTGTAGATTCTCGAAGATAAGTGACACAGTTGCTCAAACGTCAGTGTTAAATGCTTGTATTCCTCTCGATGAAGGACATCGTTGCGTCTTCATAAACTGTTGCGTTGATTGAAGATCCCGTTTTCCTCTGTTTAGTTTGATGTTGAAGGTGGAAGTTAGTTCTTCTTGTAGACCTTCGGTCGGCTGATATGGGTCTTGTTAATTATATTTTCCGTTATACGCTGCCACCACATCTAAGTCTTATCGCTTGGCGATAGACTTTTTGTGTTTCTCCTTACGACTGTCATTCGTAAGTATTTTTGGTTCCTCTCATCTCCCTTGGATATCTTAGTAGAGAGGTTCTTTCTGGACTAGAGGAGATGACTTTTCAAACAGGCAAGTTGACAAGATAACTTTAACTATGTAAACTCCATACTAGGAGATGCAGCTCGGTCGGACGACCGTATGTTTGATCGTTGGCGTGGAACTGCCATTTTAAATCATCGCGTCGATAGCGGAACATTAGCTATCTAAGCATTCATATAAAAACACATACGTAGATCCGCCGGCTCGGAAGTTACAAGTTTCCGGCGTAGGTTAACAGGTCAACCGCTTCCCATGAAGTTGTTGTGCAAAGTTAATCATAAACATAAAAATGTTGACAAAGCTTTGAGCTAGATCAGCTACTGCAGACAGCGCATAGCGTAATCTAGTCTGCTTTGGGTCACGTAGAACCCACCTAATGCCATGACCCCAGGTCATTGGTTTATATTTACAGATCTTGTAAATTTAATATATATGTAATATTACATATATACAATATCAACTATAGACAAAGAGAAATAACTGTTAAAAAGTTGAGGTAAAAAAACAGCCAAGTATCATGTTATAATGATTTTTTTTCTCAGCTTTTCTACTGTTAGTTCCATTTTTTTTATAGTTGATATTGTTTGGGCTTTCCTCCTTTTCAATGTTGCCAATAGTATCCTCTACCTTTACTTTTCGTTTTTTTATTATTATTGATTAGACTATTAGTCTAATTTTTTATGTTTTTTTTTCTTTTTATTTTTCGTGTGAAGTTTGTCTGTGGGTGGGGTCCTTGGTTGGAGGGTGTTTGATTTCATAGGTAAATGATAACTGAAAGACAGTTGCTTATGGGTTTATTTATTTTGATTGCCATAAGTGCATATGATTTCGATCATTAATTTACTTTCCATAGTAAATTGTTGTAAACCGTCACCGCTGTCTCACCAAATACCAGCAGCTTATATCAAACTGATTTTTACAGCAACAAATTCAGCGCCTCAGTGACGTGGTCGGTTATGGTATTGGCGTACCACCTCTGGCGCGATTGATTCCTCGGCATTCCTTGAGGTGTGAGAGCTGTGTATTTCTGGTGATAGAAGTTCACTCTCGACGTGGTTCGGAAGTCACGTAAAGCCGTTGGTCCCGTTGCTGAATAACCACTGGTTACATGCAACGTAAAAACACCATACAAACAAACAAACAAACAACAACAAATTCCTGAAACCTTTGAAATTTCATCTGACTTTCTTGGTGTCTCTGTAAAGTACAAAGCATAAATCAGCAATCTTGGCAACTTGTAACTTGGGTCAATCAATACCTGAAGCAAAACGTCTTCGAGGAAATCCATAATGTAACGGACGTCTAAACTTGGTGTTTTAAGTTTCGCCGAGTTGCTAAAGATAAAACAAAGGCAGTGCAAAATTGATTAAACCACTCTGTTAAGGTTTTCTTTTCAACCGTTGGCATTTTAAATCGGTTATTCAATAACAGGAGTGTCTGGTGATTGCGAGTTTATTTTTATCCTTTTGGAACTCACTCAACAGGTCTGTAAGTTTTGTGTTCGCTCCTAAATTTGCGTTTGTTTTGTTGATTGAAATTTACAGTTTATATTGTTAACTTGCAATAATTGCGATGATTTTATTTCATGTGGCTCCATACATACATGCATATATATATATATATATATATATATATATATATATATATATATATATATATAGTATAAACTTTACAGTATATATATATACATACCATATATATATATATACATATATATAGTATATATATACATATATATATATATATATAATAAACTTTACAGTTAGGTTGTAATAATTACGATGACCACGTACATTTACACACACATATAGATACTATATATATATATATATATATATATATATATATATATATATATTATATATATATATATATATATGTGTGTGTACATATATAGTATAAACTTTACAGTTAGGTTATAATAATTACGATGATTTTACCGAGCCATAGTCATTTACATATATATATATATATATATATATATATACATTTATATACATATATACTAGTATAATTATATATATATATGATATATATATATATATATATAATATATATATATATATATAATGTGTGTGTGTGTGCGTACATGTGTATATGAAGAAGAAATTAATAGAAATAGAATGGCTGTGTAAAATAGGCAACTCAAATAAAGTTATGTAAATGTATTTAACTTCAAAGTTTCCACGTTATTTGTAAACAGTAATGGAAAAATAGCAAATGTAATAAAGAGAAACACGTTTTATGGTCTTGGCCCATACTGTGTTGCTGAGTAATGCAAGAACCTAGTTTTTTTTTTTTTAAAGCCAACATTTTTAAAAATGTATTCTATCTTGAATTATGAATTAACATTAGGATACCACATCAATAAGATTTAGAGGCAGTATGAAAGACGGTAATCATGAATTACTTATACTTGGGTAGTAGTAGATTTCATCAGGTTAAATGGTAGGCCTTTTTGAACTCTTTTCAGATGTCATTATCCATTTTCTAGCACCGCATCACTTTGGAGAACTAACTTCCTCCTCTTTTTCCGAAGTCTACTACTTCTCTTCAGACTTTTCTCTCTTAAGTCTCCTCCAATTCCCTTTTAGTCAGGCCACCTTTGCTTCTTCTCTTGGCTTCGATAACCCTCCCACTCTTCCTTCCTTCCTTCCTTCTTCCCCCTCCCCCCCTCCCCCTTAAACCCCACAGAGTCGCAAGATTTTAACAGCGCGTCGTCGGCACTTTCCTCAGATGTCGTCCCGAATCACGCGAGTTCGATGGGGACAATAAAATTTCCTCATCTCGACAGTGCAAAATCGCAACTTTTTAACGCCATCGACTGAAGAAGAAGCCTTAACTTCTCAGTGACGATCGACCGCGTTTCTTTACTGAGCGACCCGAGTGGATCTCTCCTCTGCAACCCGTCGTACGCGACACCCGCCAGTGGATGATAGTGGTTTTTCTCCCCCGCCGTCCCTAGATGATAGATTTCCTTTCGCCGTGTGAAGTAAGCCCTTACCGCTCAACATTTGGCGGCTTTACGATATCCGAGGCCAAGAAAAGTAGAGACACGGAATTGGTTTCGTCCATCATCACTTATATAGAAAGGAGATTCCTGTCTTGCGTTGTAGCGACAAAAGCTCCTTGATAGATGGCAGCCAAGTCAATCAGTTGGTCGGGAAGTTGGGGGTTAGGATATAAAGAGGATAGTGGATAGGGGAGGGGAGGGAGGGGAGGAAGGGGGTAAAATTGCCCTCCGTCCCTGCCACCTCATTCGAACTTTTGTCCGCTTGAAAATGGAAGGTGACGCAGGAAGTTATAAAATTATAGTTGAATTAAAAGATTACTACAGATGGCGCGACGGGTGTTGGCAGGTGTCAATGCCAACTCATCATCATTCGGTTGCCGATGATTATTGCGAAGACAAAAATTGGTGGGGGGAGGGGGGGGGGGAGAAAAAAAGCATTGAAGGCGAAGTGGAGGCGGGTGGTTGGGGGCGGGGCGAGAATTAGGGAAAGAAGTTTGGGGAAGGGGAGGATGATCTATGACGCAGAGAACGAGACCTCGTTAAGAAGGATGCCTTTGATATGGCGTTTAGTTTCATTGCTCGATATGGTTTGTCTCACGGTACCTTTCCCGTTGGCGAGAGTGTGAATGAAGATCACGCGCTTCGGAGATGCAAGTGAACAAGCGAGATAAACTTGTTTCATGCGCTTTTATTTATAGGAAGGTTAAGTTTTCGTGTTGATAAGAGAGGAACACTGAAGTTTTCATTGCTTGTAATGTAACGTAAATAGTCGTAGGGTTCTGCTTTACTATTATGTAATTATGCAACATAATTTTTGGTTTAAATAAATAGACAAAATGCGTCGAATGCAAATGTTTATAATACAAGTCAGCTTATGTAGCTGAATTATTTATGCGACTCATCTTGTTATGTGTAACATATGCAATTGTTTTACTGGCATGCAGACACCGTAAAAGCATGCATGTGAAATATATTATATATATAATATATAATATATATGTATATATATATATATATATATATATATATATATATATATATATATTAGAGATGTATCGGATGTCTGAAAATGGGATTTGAGGATGTGGATCTCAATTTTTTTTACATTTTTCGGATGTGGGTGCGGATATCAATCTTTTAAATTTTCGGATGCCGATGCAGATGCGGATATTTGTTGACCATACCCTTGCGGATGCGGATATGTGTAAATATAAATAATAAATAATTTAGATACCTTTAATTGATAAAGACTATTTTCAGCCAAATCATTCAAAATTGTGTTACCACATATTTGATGTACCAATTGAAAGTGGACACATAAGTGATACTCATGTATGTGTGTGTATACTTTCATATGAACGTACAACCAGTAACAGCGATACACGAACGTTTTAGTTGTCTTAGCATGCTCATACTCATTGCATGATAAGGGTAACAAAACTCAGTCATTCTTCGCACTGGAGAGAGAGAGAGAGAGAGAGAGAGAGAGAGAGAGAGAGAGAGAGAGAGAGAGAGAGAGTTTCCTTAAAAATGCAATACCTTGCCTTTATGATTACAACTGCCGTAAATGACATGAAATTACTTAAACAAATAAGCTTTAAAACAAATATGCTATAACAGAGCTACTTATAAAGTATATACTGTATGAAATGTGTGATTGTGCTTCATGAATTCCGTATAATAAAACGATAAAGCCAAATTTAGCAAAAATCAAAAACAAAAAGTCCAATTTTAGCTATTGGTATGTATGAATATGAACTATTGAACACTGAGCAGGGTGCGATATCCTCATATCCGCATTCTCAAACTGCGGATGCTGATGCAGATGTTGCTAAGAAATTGTCAATGCGGATGTGGATATCCGATATATCTCTAATATATATATATAT
>NC_061087.1:4042616-4051442 GCF_015104395.2 Macrobrachium nipponense
TACCACGTGGACAAAAGAGCGACCCACGAAGTCAAAGGTAGTACACCAAAGAGCCTTAGATAATGAGACACCTGGAAGAATGGGAGTCTTAATCCAGCAGAAGGTATAAAAGGGGCCACCCCACTAGTGCTAGGCACCTGTGCCTACAACTCAGGCCTTTCATTCTTCCAATCTGTTGGCCTCTCTTCCTCGCCAACACTCACTACTATCGAGCTTTCCCTACAACTGAAGGGTACCTTAGGGTTTAAAGGGTTTCAACCTTGCCCATCAAATCTTTCATTTGGTGTCAATATCACCTTCACCACGTCATATTCATGTATCACCAATAAAGTTTCATATTCTACACATCTCACATTCTCAACATTCAATATGACCTAGGGGCTGCTCTAGGCATAAGGCCAGCTTAATCTCAAACAACACACTGCCCCCTTTGACCTCCGCTCCTTTAAAGCTTATCCCTCCACGCGGCTGCATATTCAGTTCAGTATCTTTCCTGTGCCAATTTCCCAAATCTCTTTTCCACCCACTGCCTATTCATTGGTACTGTCAAGTCCAAAACACACTGGTTATCATTTTAACGGGACATAGATGGCGCCAGTCTCGTCAGCACCAGGGTGAACTTAAAAGTGGCCGTTCTTCGTTCTTCTCAGTTGAAATGGGTAGTCTAGTGCTTGGATAGATTCACAGGGTTGTTATATACAGTAGATAGATGCAGTGATTTGAACAATATGTAATTAAATTTTCTTGCTGCATGTTAAATACGACATCGCCTGGAAACTCTATACTTTAAACTATTCATTTTTACTAAGATTTGTAATAAGAATGTAGTGTTGATCCTCTCCATTCTTTTCATTATTTTTATTAATTATGCGGTAATTTCTAGCACTGTAGCAGCAGCACCCATATTAGTAGAAGGAGGGGGAAGGGGAGAGGAGGAGGAAGAGGAGTTGGAGCTGGAGTTGGACTAGTAATAGTAGTAAAAGAAAGAACGATGCATGTAGAGAGAGAGAGAGAGAGAGAGAGAGAGAGAGAGAGAGAGAGAGAGAGAGAGAGATGTGATTTTGTGTGCGGGAGTGTGTAAAAGTTCTTTTCTGTGGAGTAAACCACTGTGGGTAGACTTCACGAATCAGCATGAACTAGGCCAAAGTTTGGTCACCGTCGGGTGAAGTGGTTGAATCATCTATTAAAAACAGTTTAAGTTTCTTTCTCAGAATTGCGTAGCATAATTATATATATTTTCAATTTCAAACGTCTTGGAGGAAAACTTCATTCACATAGAAAAATATTATGTTTGATTATCTTTTGACGTTTTTTCTATTTTGGATATTATTTCAGGTTTGAGGTGTTTTAAGTGATGACAATTAATGTTAAGCATCGTTCTTCAGCATTTTCCATTTTTCATTCTCCATTTTGACATGGCAACTGTTTTGCCCGTCGGGCAAATGCACGAATATGTGGATGGACCAAATAACCCATTCGTTGAAACTAGCATATTGTTATGAAAATGGGGGAAAAATACTGGATGCAAATGATATCTCCATAAGTTAAATGATTTTTTTTTAAAATAACGCTTTCATAAGGGATTCAACCCTTTAAATAGTGGATCGTATCTTCACATTGGTAGAATGAAAAGATTTAAGTAATGAATAAGTGTTACTAATGATGATAGAACTCGAAAGGATACAACCTTAAAAAGCATTTAAGTAAAACAACATAAGTAAGAATCACTTTGCAAATGGAGGTGATCATATGTTCTATAGAAACTATGATTATTAAATTTAGATATATTTCCTAATAGGAAGAAGGGTAAAGTGCCAAGTGTACTATGCACGACTGTTATAAAAGGAAGTTAAATGACAGGTTAGTACTTAATACACCTAAGTGCACTTCAGTGTAGACAACTGTTCTTGACTATAAAACTAGTAAGTTATTTTGCCTATGCCAAATAATGGAAAAGATTAAACTCAAATTTGCAGTACAAAGGATAGTATTATAATGGTAAATATACTTAAGTAAAATAGATTTTACTAGACGATGCCGAATTTAACATGCATTTCACTTGTTTTACCTAATCCCAAATTAGCGTTTAATTATATTAGTATTGTATATATAATTATATATTGTTTGAAGCACTACGTCTGTATACTGTATATGTCAACCTTGTGAATCTATCCAAGTATTAAAAATGTGTGGAATGATTAACATTGCATATGTCATACAGGAGTGGACAAAATCCATAATTATTGTATGTTAAACTAGGCTTTTTCTCTCTTTATTCTACCCATCTCGACTGGAAAGGGCGAAGAACGGCTCATCTAAATTCACCCTGGTGGTGGTAAGACTAGCGCCATCTATGTACCGTTAAGATGGTGACGAGTGTGTCGACGGACTTTTGAACTTGACTGTACATCTGCGAGGACTCATCTCTTCGCTGTAAGGCAAAGTGCCAGGAATGTGTAGTTTTACAAGTCATGTAATTCTTTTATTTTGCTACTCATTTTCCGTTCCCAAACGAAATTCTCCCATAAATAAGTATATCGTAGTTTTACCAGGCAGCTGAGCTGATTAACAGCTCTCCTAGGGCTGGCCCGAAGGATTAGATATTTTTACATGGCTAGTAACCAATTTGGTTACTTAGCAACGGGACCTACAGCTTATTGTGGGATCCGAACCACATCGAGAAATGAATTTCTATTGCCAGAAATAAATTCCTCTGGTTTTGCATTGGCTAAGCGGGGAATCGAACTCGGACCCTGAGATTTCTTATTAATGTGTGTTCGTAAGTGATTTCAACAGTGTTTATAATCGAGGAAACTTGGTGCCATCAGTGAACCCTCATTTGCGCTAATTTCGCCAAGTATTCATATGCGTTCTCCATTGCGGACGGAGTTTTCTCGCTGTGAATCAATCCTTCGCTTCGATTGTGCTTTATTGCCGTACCCAAACACTGCAATCTAATCTTCGGTGCCCTTGAAGTGAAATCCCGGCACCTCGGTTATCATTTTTTCATCTTAATTTTGTGTTCCGGCAGGACCCCATTTACCTGTCTTGATTATTCTTCATCTTCTGATTATGTGATTGAAAATATATGTAATTTTAGGAATCCCAAGAGGTTATCTCAGGTTCCCCTTTTAGTAAGGCCCTCAGCTTATAACTTTTCTTCTCATGCTCTACCAGACCTTGCATTTTTAGTCAGATCATCGTCATTCCTTGTGGTAAGTTCCTTCCCCTAGTTTAATTTGATCATGATATATATATATATATATTATATATATATATATATATATATATATATATATATATATATATATATATGAGAGAGAGTGGTTAATAGTATTTAGATTTATCATCAATTAAGAAATTTATTTATTTTTGAAAGTATATTAGCATCGTTAAAAATCTAAGCCCTTTTGTATAATTTTTTCTAGCCTCCGTGTTCTTTTACGATATTCATTAAAATTAGACATGAATGTTCAAACGCCATTTCTGTTACGTACCTGACTGCTTATATTTATTTTCGTCAGCTTGCTATTGAAGCTACGCTCAAAGAACTTGAAAGCAGTACATTTTAATTAATAGCTTCCGAATATAATCGTGACAAGAAGAGAGCGATAGGTGTGATTGAAAATGTAGAATGGTAGACTGAGATATTTTCAGGAAATCAACTACTAGAAGGTGTCTGGTGGTATGGCTGAGGCGGAAGGTCTACATTAGGCCTTTCATTCCCTTCCATTAATTGTTAAACCTGTAAAGCAGAAGTTTAGATTTTCGAAAGGCGGAAAAAAAGGTCCGTCCCATTCTGGTCTCTTCTAATTTACATAGTTTTTGCTTTCCACTTTTTTTTCTTACCACTTTTCCTTATTTTCGTTAAGCAGAATGCATTGTGACACTGTTCACGTAAGAAGTAACTTATGCACCAGGTAGAGAGTCAACTGAGGTGGATGGAAGCTGGGATTCCCCCTCCCCACTTCTCATGTGAAAATTCGTATTTATAAATATGGAAGCTCTAAGAGAAAATAAAAACAAACTACTATTTTCTTCTTAGTAAGGACGTAATCACCAGAATGTATATATTTGTATATGTATGTATGATGTATTATATATAATATATATATATATTATATATATATATATATATATAAATTTTGTGTGTGTTAACATATATGTGTTATATGTTATTATATATATATATATTATTATTATAATATATATATAGTATTAAATGTATCCATCTATGTATGTATATATCATAGATTATATATAGATATAATATAACATTATATAATGTGTGTGTGTGTGGTGTGTTGTATGTATGTGGTGTGTATGTATGTTTGTGTGTTGTGTGTTTGTATGTGTGTGTGAGAATTAATTTTATTAATAAAATCTTTTACAAGATTGACGATCGCTCGCACAAGGAAAGAATTTCCTTTAGTGTTCATTGATAGCATTTGTTTTTAATGCTGCAACTTTCTGTCGGCAAACCTTGTGTATGAAATTGTCTGTTCGTTCTCAAGTTGCCTCAGCATCAACGGCTCGAAGCGAATTTTGATCTTGATAGAAAAAACAATGATTTTACCCAAGCATTGCGACCATACAAAGAACTGGCGATTTCACAACAAATAGCGAATTCTTGCGCAGATGAGATAGTCCTCTATTTTGAAGGATAGTCTTTCCATGTTATACCTCCCTCTTGGCAATAGTTGATATTTTCCCCGCGGATCATTTGCAGGGTTTTTGGGAGCGGAGTAATCTAGGAGACACGCCGCCATCTTGCAATATTACATGTGTTGAATAAAGTCATTTATGGCTTCTCATTTCGAGCAGAGCCGTTTAATCATTTCCCTCCCTTTATGTCTCCCGAAATTATTCACGCGTCTCCTTCAACGATCCGTGAATGACGACGATGAATGAGGCGTAGATGAATGTTAAAGTCTTTCTGTGTTGAGGACTCGCTAGTGATATTATGCGCCTTTCGCATCACGGCCCGTTGCGAAGGCAGATGATAACGTTACTCTCTCTCTCTCTCTCTCTCTCTCTCTCTCTCTCTCTCCTCTCTCTCTCTTTGGCTCCGGGACGTCCAGGTGTTGATTAGTATCGGTGTTAAGGCGATTGTTAATGACAGTGGTGGTTTCGGTGGTGGTGGTGATGGCTATGTAATGGTGATGACTACGACAACTGCGATATTATTATTATTATTATTATTATTATTATTATTATTATTATTATTATTATTATTATTATTATTAGGAGGAGGAGGAGGAGGAGAAATAGTTTCAATTGCAGTTGTTCAGAAATCCGATTATGTAATTAATCATGCTTTTCGCCGTCAAACCTCTTTGCTTGGGATGTAAGGTATAATATTTATTGCTGAACAACCTTCATCATTTTTAATAGAAATGTTTAGGCATCTCATTTGATGATTACATAAATGAAATAACGGTACAATTTCGCATGTTAGACAAATGATTAATAACACGTATTTAGTTATTCGTCGTATTCACACAACACACACACACACACACACACCACACACACATATATATATATATATATATATATATATATATATATATATATTATATTCACACACACACACACACTATATATATATATATATATATATATATATATATGTATGTAGTATGTATGTATGTATTTATGTACAAATGCATGCATAGCCTATCTACATTAATATATATATAAATATATATATATATATATATATATATATATATATATATATATATAAATAGTTCTCATCAGATGATAATAATCATAAAATAAATATCACATATATTTCTAGCCTTATTTCGGGTTGTTAGTTTCATTTGTTGGTATTCTTTATTATTTTGTTGACATTCTATTATCTTTATAAGTCTTTTGTAATGTTTTTTAATTGTATCGTCCTTCGTTCACACACTCCTTAGTTCAAAATCCCATAGGGCGTTAGTGCCGTCAGTGCACCTCGCGCTGTGCATTGTTGGCATTAAGTAAGGATCTTTGCCTCTCTCCTTCGGCCCCTAGTTGCAGCCCCTTTCATTCCATTTTACTGGACCTCCATTCATATTCTCTTTTTTCCATCTTGCTATCCATCCTCACCTAACAATTATTTTACAGTGCAACTGCCAGGTTTTCCGCCAGTTACACCTTTCAAACCTTTCTGCTCTCGACTTCTCTTTCAGAGGTTAATGACCTCATAGGTCTCGGCGCTTGGCCTTAAGTTCTATATTCCATTCCTTAGTTCACAGTGATTTTAGACGATTAGTGAGATCTTTGGGTATGCCATGTAATTACCCCAAAGAGTCAAGATGATATTTTGATGTTGACTCATTTCATCAGTATATCAAACCAAGAGCCAGGACTCTCACATTACAGACATTTCGGTGAGTAAACCAAATTAATGATTTAGGCACAACTGTCTGACAAAAAAAAAAAAAAAAAAAAAAAAAAACACATCAGAGAAGATGGAACTTTGACTTTTAGGTGAAGGTGAGGTTTTATTTTGTGTAGGTGAGGTCGTCATTAGTTAAGGAGAGACGTTGCCGAAAGAGAAAGGAAAGTGAAAGGAAAGAAAAAAGGAAAAGTGAACATGAAGTAAAAGGCAGATATTGGGGCATACTTGAATCCTGTTTGTGTAACCGTTTTAGGTCCGTTAAGATATAGAAAAGGTAGAGAAGAGAGAGAGAGAGAGAGAGAGAGAGAGAGAGAGAGAGAGAGACATGCACAGGGTGAAGCAAAGAGGAGGAGGAGACCTTATACATAAACAAAGTTTCCCCAAGCCAGCTGGGAGAAAGTTGGACTTCTACGTGCTTACTTAACCATGGATATGAAAATCATTACATCGCATCGATATCAGAGCTGTATCTTTCCCCCAACCCCCCCCTACTTCTGGGTTGTAACTGATTCCATGATTTTTAAAATTTATTTTGTTATGCTAGAGCAGAATTAACCAGAAGTGATAACTTTCAGTGAAAATCAATAATGAATAAATACAAACGTAAATAAATAGGGAACTATAAAACATGAATAAAAAGTTTGAAAAATGTTTTTGAAATGAATCCTGATATTTGGGAGGTCATATGGTCGGCGGTGGGGTATTAGTAGTGGGGGGTGGGGGGGGGACCTGGGCCTCGAGGTGCATTGGTACGAGGAGGGAGAGACCCCCTGATACCCGGGGATATTTACGATGCCAACTTTGGCCATAAAATAAATTCGATATTTTATGTGCACTGCTCACAGAATAGTGAATATGGTAATATTGATTAATTTGATACGTGCTGTGATCACAAATTTGGCCCATGGCCGCCTCTTTTGGGTTGAGTTACGTGAGTGTTGACAGATATACACGTATAAAACAGATGAAAATGGAGTGATAAACATGGACCTAATGTGCTGCGTGAGAGAAAGGGGAAAGAGAGAGAGAGAGAGAGAGAGAGAGAGAGAGAGAGAGAGAGAGAGAAGCTATTTTTACACGTAACGGTGATGTTTTGACAAAAAAAAGTAATTTTTCTTTATGGTACAGCTTGTAGAAAATGGACCTCTTAGCATTTGGCTGCATTACATAAATGTGCTTTGGACGTTTTCCCTTCCATGAGTCCCGAGGTGTTTGTGTTAGTAGCGTATACCAATTTTATTTGCCAATCGGAAATTGTTATTCATAAGTACTCATTTCAGTTCCAAATTTTCATCGCATCACAGAGCATTATAGAAGCTTTTTAAGCCTCTGTGGGATAGGATACCATTACTTCATGCCAAATTGTAATTGCCTACAATGATACCGCAACATTTGATAGGGGCTTTTTTATTAATGTCTCTGGTGCATAAGGGCAGCTGGTGTTCATGTTATGGTCACCGCCGCGTGTATAGGTTTGTTTAGTTAATTGTTAGAATAATTGCTGGAAATGCTCAATAATTAGTCGGTCTTTTACGTAATTGGTAGTTGAGCTTGGTCTCACAGCTCCCTTAATCTGGTGGCTAATGAATGCGATTGGTCTTAGCTTAGTCCTTGAGATTTGTGAATTAATGAACTGACTTGGTTTTATTTGTACCTTCTGAATCAATCTGTTGATTGGCAGACGAGTTTTCGTTTTGATAATTACAGGGGCAGAGGTGCTTCATTAATGATTGCTCTCATTATCAGATCATTAAGATATAACAATACGCCTGAATGACATTCGATGTTTCTGTTCTTTGATATTCCCATTAGCCTGTTTTAGTGTTACCTAATATTACAGAATATTTCCATAAGTTGTCTTAAACTATATATATATAGATAGATATATATATATAGATATTATATATATATGATATATATATATATAGATATATGATAGATAGGTAGATAGATAGATAGATATATATAGATAGATAGAATATATGATAGCATAGATAGATAGTAGATAGATAGATAGAATAGATAGATAGAGAATGTTTAATGCCAAGATCATGATTTATTTTAGGGCGCAAATTTTATCAACTGAATTTAGGCTAAGGCCTTTCCTAGGCGATCAACTTTATCTATGTAATATCGTTTTGCGTCAGTTTGCTCTCAGATTGTTGCATTAGTATTTTGTAAGAAACTTATACGCATCTTAGACGACGAATCTTTTGTCGCACGGTAATGATGTGATTAAAGTCATATTTAGAAATATTCCGCACTAAAAGCTGAACCGTTTTTTTTCATGATTGCTGTTGCCATGTTCAGTGATGAAATTTGTCGCATCAATTAAAAAAAAACTCACAATTCAACGTAGCAAAGTAACCTTTAGTTTAGTTTTCACATATTGGGCACTCATGAGTGCTCAATGTTTTTTAATTAAAATATCG
>NC_061087.1:4056942-4059442 GCF_015104395.2 Macrobrachium nipponense
CTCTCTCTCTCCCCTTCCTAGCACTCCCCTCTCCTCGTCTTCCCCTTTTAGCAATCCCCCCCCCCCTCTCTTCCTTCCCCGCCCCGTCCGGCCCTTCCACCTCACCCCACCTCGCCCTCCCCCAACGCATCCCAGCCCTCCCACCCAATCAACCCCTAAGGAGAAGAGAAGTCGTAGGAAGAAGAAAAGGACTGGGATCTTCTTAGTGATCCCCCGCCATTTCTCCAGTATCCTGTAGGATGGAATCCTTCATCTCCATCTCTAGCTGCTTCTTCTTCTTCCTCTTCTTCTTGATCCATCGACAATGTGCCACCGAAATAACAAACCATCCTTTGCTAAATATTGGCCTGCCTTAGGTTTTCGGACTGTTTTGGCAAACAATGCCACATGCTATTTTCTGTTGTTTTTTTATCTTTATAATATAGGAAGTACTGCAACTTGCCATGAAACGTTACTTCTTTGTGGATGTAAGGTATCCAGAAAGGGCAAGGGAAATTTTAGTTAGCATTGATACTATATAAAATTACTTTTTAAAGGAAGCCACTTTATTAATGGCGTTATTTCTAGGTAGCCTTATTCCAGCATGAGCAGCCCGTAAAATTATATTTGTTAATATTCTTGTTTAATGACCAAGGCTAACCCACGCTTTTGTATATTTATATATTATATATATGATATATATTATTATATAATTATATATTAAGAAATATAATATATATATATATATATATATACTATATATATATATATATATATATATATTAAATCAATATATATTATATTATATAAATTAAATTATATATGTGTGTGTGTGTGTGTGTGTGATATCAAATCGTATGCTTCGTGTGTCCTTTAAAATAAAATTTTTTGATAAGACAATTAAAGAATGATATGGAGATATTTTTTCTTCTGCAGAAGTATTTTTTAAAAATCTACCTATTGGTGAATAATATATATATATATATATATATCATATATATATATATATATATATATATATATATATATATATACATATATACTTATATGTAATATACATACATATATATATATATATATATATTTATATATATATATATATATATATATATATATATATATATATATGTTCGTGTGCCGCCAACGCTTGCTGGACTGTTTGGTGGTATAGAGATTGTTACTGGAGTCGGAGAAAGGGTGGGATGTGGATTAAATCAGATGTATTATATGTGTGTGGTGTTGGTATAGTATATTATATATATATATATATATATATATATATATATGGGTGTATGTACACATACATACAGATATATATATATATATATATCATATATATATATATATACATATACATATACATATATATATTTATAGATTAATTAGTACCATAACAATAAACGGTTCTACCCGCATTTGTACAAATGTATTTTTAAATCCTAAATCCTTATATATATATATATAATATATATATTATATATATATATATATATTATTATATTGAATACTATGTGGAATTTTGTCTCTTAGGAAACGTCCGAGGTCAAAATACTTTGTAATCGATCGAAAGTACGAATTCATTTCTAAATGTTTCCTTACACAGTTCCCCGATTCTGTTTTTAATATTCTACCCTTCAGCTTATTGAACGGTAAACAGAAAGCTGACATGGGCTGTAGGTTCGTATGAACCACGTGTGCTTGAAGCCTCATCTTTAAGAATTATTTCTTGCATCTTCAGGATTAAATTACCAATGTTTCCAGACATCTTCAAGAACCTGTATGGTTAAGATCTTTAGGCCCAAGTCGCTTGTGATTCTGCCCTGTACTACATGGTCAAAGTTACTCATATTTCAGTCTGGATTTTGATCCCAGTTGCTTGAAAAAGTCGCTAGGTTGTGAATCACTCTAAGGGCAGTGTGCGTATAAGCTTTTGTTCTAAGGTCTAGCTCGTTATTGTCAGTAGGATTTTGACTGTCTTCGAAGATCAGTTCAATGTCATATGTTTGTATTTTTAAAAATCTTTTATTATATTTTTAATCTGGTATTTAAATTTTTAGTCTGATTTTTACATTTTTAATCCGACTTTTCAATTTTTATCATGGCGGCTTTTGATCATAAGTAAGTTTAGCTTCTAGTCCGAAGTTAGTTAAAATCTTGTTTATATTTAAGATTTCATTTGCTTAAAAACACGATAATTTTGTCAATTTAAAGGGTCCACATATTCCTTTCGGAGAAACGTGGTGACCAAATGATTCATTCCGTATTTTGCATTTATTTAATGTTCATGTAGCGAGTTTTGAATATACTAGGCATGACATTATTATACTTTAGCATGTATGTCAGTTTCATGCATTTGATATTTTGTGGTTCACATTTCTGAAAAAACCAGTAGTGTCTAAATGTGTGTGTATCATTGCTTTTCAGATTTGGCGTTAAGGACCCTTTATCCTTTTAGGTGGATTCTGATTAGTATGTAGATTCAATATTTGGGTCATTAATCTTGGGCATTCAATCATATTAT
>NC_061087.1:4064442-4094442 GCF_015104395.2 Macrobrachium nipponense
TTTTTTGAAGAAGAAGAGGAAGCAAACAGTGTTAGAGTATGTAGATTTGAGTGACTAGGTTCATCAAATCTAATATATTGATGAAGCTGTTGGACATAAAAATGAGCCGTGCAATAGAGTGTTTGGTCTTCATAGACGATACTATGCAGATTGTAGATAGTAAAGAGAAACTGCAGACATTGGTACAAGTTTTGAAAATGTTTTCAAAAGGAGAAATTTGAGACTCAGGTGTTGGCAGGAGTGAGGAGGTTACGAGAGCAAATGAATCAAGGAAGACAGAGGAAGATGAAAGATGAATTAGTTATTTATTTCAAATAAGTGCTCTCTCTTTTTTTTTATGTATTTCCCATCATCTTCTGTTACTCCTTTCTAATGAACACCATATTCTTTGGAAGATTGAATTTAAAGATAAAGTCCCCTGTGGGCTTGTTCCATATGAATAGGGTTTCGTCTAGATATATATAATAATGATGTTAAGAAATGAAGGACGAGAGTTGGGCGAGATACAATGTAATTCGGAAGTGTTGGAATGGAGGAGGAGAGGGACATCAAGACCAGAAAATACCAGACAGACGGTGTTGATGAGGGATTGGAAAATAAAAGCATTAGCAACCAGGAAGCGCGAGTGCATGTTACATACAAGAAAATGGCGCAGTGTGTGTGTGTGTGTGTGTTTGTAAGGGGGTTTCAGTGTGTTGCTGATAAGCATTTACGTTTTTTTAATGTATGAAGTGGCTAATGTGGATTTTTCACCGGTAGTTACACATGGTTCTGATGATATACGTAGTTCTAATGCGGTAATGGCGTTGTCATTCATGTCTTCTTTGGGCGCCAACTTCAGTTAAGGGGAATCTGTTCTATGTTTATATATATATATATATAATATATATATATATATATATAATATATATATATACATATATATATATATATATGTGTGTGTGTGTGTGTGTGTGTGTGTCGTGTCTGTGTCTGCGTTTGTATATATGTGAGAAAGAAGGGCAGTTGTTATAATGTAAATACTGTACTGGGCGAATGTGTGATTCGTCCATCAAAGGAGATATATGTCTGCTTTTATTTATTGGCAAGCATATTTTAGTGTTTTTGTGGGAATTCAAGGTATAATTTTACCTTGTATATACATCCATTCCAGAGGTGAGAGTGCTCTCTCGGCTTCACTGGAGAGTGCTAATATGTATATGTGTGTGTATCTCAGAGAGAGAGAGAGAGAGATAGTTCTTGTCGAGAGGAAGATTAATGGAAGAGAGGAGACAGCTGGGCAGACCCAAAGACAGAAAGATAAAAGAATCTCCTGAACTCGCAAGTAATGGTCATGTCCGAACGAGCCTAAGGAGAGGAGTGGCTGCTCCTTAATGCCTTCTGACTCAATAATAAATGACAGATTTCGGGTGCTGGTGGGTCGGTAGCTAGCGGAAGCCGTCGGCGCCCCCCCCCCCCCCCCCCCCCCACTCCCCACTCCCCCATCTCTCTCTCTCTCTCTCTCTCTCTCTCTCTCTCTAACAGGCGCATTCTGATACTCCTTTTCTCAACGCCCCTCTTAGTCACGCTCATATTTGCTGTGTTATGACTAAGCCCTATGAAATATTCAGCGCTGCCCATCACAGCCGTGCGTCGTATTACCGTATTGCTGTTGAATTTTATTAATAAAAAATGGTTAGGTCATTCCAGAGCTTTGATTCCGAAGGATTTGAAATGTAACTTTCAGTTCCATTTCCCCTTCTAATTCATTCGTTTTATTAACTGAAATTCAACCGTAATGAAATCTACTTGTCTTATTTTGTTCCGTAAGAATTTGTGCGCAATAATAATAATAATAATAATAATAATAATAATAATAATAATAATAATAATAATAATAATAATAACAAGGATTTGTCATTATTATTATTATTATAAAAACAATTCCTTCCCAAGTAAAATTGTGGCGGATCTGGTTCGCCTTGATTTCGAGCTATTCTTGTTTTCCAGAGTAAAGCGAACATTTTTATGGCCAGCATATTTTAGGACCGAACATGCTTCCCTGAAATAGTATACCCCATTTAGCTTATTAAGTTGTTTACATTTTGATGTACGTTGAGAATGTTTCTGTGGTCTCTCGAAAATATTATCCTTCTAAATCCTCTCACTCCTACATTCACATACGCACAGGCAAGCGCGTGCGCCCAGCCTTAAAGACATATCAATACATATTCAGTTGTATATTATATATATAATATAATATATAATAATCATATATATATATATATTATATTATATATATCTATAATATTATATAATAAATGCACCTGTATGTGCGTGCGTGTATGTGTGTGTGTGAGAGAGAGAGAGAAACAGAGAGAGGGGGGGAGGGGAGTGGTGGCGTTATGTTTATGTTAGTAAAATGGAAATTGTAAATTACTTTCATCATTCTACCCTTAAACTGTATTGCTGTCCAGTTTGATTATGAAACGATGCTGTTTAGGAAGTGTGTGTATATGTATATATTATAATATATATATATATATATATATATATATATATATATAATATATATATATTTATATATATATAATATATATATATATATATATATATTTATATATATATTTATTTATTATTTATTTATTTATTTATTTATTTATTTGTTGACTCCATGAAATTGAAAACGAAATCGAGAATTGCGCCTTATTCATAGCAGTGGGATCCAGTTGTGCAATCTATAATTGTCAGGAAATCATTCAGAAGTTCGCTTTTAAACCTTCTTTTATTGAAAGTATGCTGCAGTGGCTCCTTTGCTGCGCGCAGTAAGAAAGAAAAATAGAGCATCGAAAAATTGGCCAAATTTCGGAGGGGGTGAAAAAAAGGTACAAGTTCCTATTACCATTCTCAAAAGCCTGCTGCGAGGTTATCTGAAATTTTACAGACTCTCAAATCCACGGACAAAGGAGAGCGGATTAGATCCCCTTTCCTAATCCTGCCGAATGCGTTTGGACATCCGAGGTCGTTAACAAATTAGCATCGGTTGCACTAACAAGAACTCCCTCTTTGCTCTCCCTGCTGGTTCAGCCCCTTCTCCGAACCCCCTCCCTCTCACCCTCCGAAACTACGTTTTTTGTGTCTTCTGCAGTCCTTTGCCGCTGAGAATAGAGAGAAAGAGAATAAAAAAACACGCATTCAGGCTCCCACATATTAATTTTCGAATACGATGTCACTTAAGTTCTCTGTTCAAACTTTTAGAAGGGCGCGGAATGGATCTGCCAAGGCATCCGAATCCCTTCATCTCGTCGGGGGAAACTTTGTTCCGACGCGATCATTTTTCGAGATCCATTTAGCACGCCGCTTTAATCAAACTACGGAGTTGGATTAAAGCAAAATGCAGTCCCAATGGAGCAATCATAATAAACTCTTAGAGGCCAGGAGAATCGGGCAGTGTTTTGGTTCTAAGCCAGTACCACTTAGCGGCGCGCACAAAAACGGACGGGATCTTAAAAGCCTAATGCACAGACCCATTTATATGTGACCCGCTGGCTGATAGAATCTGCAAATGCTGTACAATGTTTTGGAGGACCTTAATGGACTTCCAAACTACATTAAGTTTTTAAACACTCTAGCAGCCTGTTTCGAGCCAGAGCTAAGTCCGGCCATTGAGACACTCAGTAATGGAGGGCCAAAGAGGTGCGCTTTTAGTGAAGTTTTTCCTTCCCCCCTCCCTCCCTCCCTCCCTCCTTCCTCCTCCTTTTCCTTTCCTCCTCCTCCTCCTCTGTGCTTCCCCTTCCCTCCGCCTTCCCCCCTTTTTTGCGTTTTTCATTCTTTTTCTTCTTTTGGCATCTAGACAGACGCTAGTTTTAAGATTAATGCGTTGAAATTCGGCCTTGATATCTCGGCTCTCTTTTGCTCTTATGGAAATAAACCTCTCCCTGCCGAAAAATGGTGTCGACTCAAAGCAATTTTGCTCTCTCTCTCTCTCTCTCTCTCTTTCTCTCTCTCTCTCTCTCAACTGCATCATCAACAAAAACACATTTAACTTTCATTCCTTTCCTTGCGTTATTTCATTTACTCCTTCTCCCGTCATTTTACTCTTCCATGCCGCTACTTCCCCCTTCCCCCTCTCCCTTCTCCCTCCCCTCCCCCTCCCCCTCCCCCAAGACTCCTACGACTTTATTAATCTCACTACTCATCACTTTTCCTTACTTGGGTCAATCTTTTCGTCATCTCGGTTTTTTCTTTCCTTTCATTTGAACCGTCCTTATTGGAAATGAGAAAGAGGGAGGGGGAGGGGGCGGTTGCAGCATTTTTTTAACCCCTCCCCCCACCCCTCATAAGCCACCCATTCTTTCGTCTCACCCCCGACATTTTTCCTTCTGCTTCGCCTTTCAACCATCTTTTCTACTTCTCAAATGTTCTACTCATTAAAACTATCTGACCTTTTAAAAACTCTCGGTTATTATTGTTATTCTCCTTATGTATTCCAGCTCTTTGCTTTCCATTTCCTTGTCCTCTTTTCGTAGTCATTTCGTTGTGTATTGTTCACGTTGCTCCATTTGCCATGCGGCATTTTTTTTCCGGCGTTAACGTCATGTTGTTTAAGAGCCCTGAAATATCATTACAATTATACCTTTCTTCGTTTGTTTCTGCATTGTTGTTGCGTCGCTTCCTCAGAGTGATGTCATTGCTGATGGTTGTGTCAGTGTTGTTTGACTGGACTTCGTAATTATTTCCTACTTCATAATTATCTTATGGCGTATTGATTGAGTTTATTTTAAAATGATCGACGCGTTAGCAGCCAAACAACATGTTAAAAGAAAAGCCATGTGATCTCCTTGAGCTTTGAGATATGTGTTCAAATAACCTGACTTATGAAATAGATTATATGATATGAGGTGGCTGCTTTCACGTATCAGTACTAATTTTATTTATAAGCTATATGTGTGATTCGGTAAGGTAAACCTCATAGTAAATTTCATGGCATGCTTTAGCGGACTGTTTTCAAACAAGCACTAGAATTAAGTTTTCCCTAATGAAGTCATAGATGAGAGTCGACGGTATTCTGTTTTGAGGTTGTTGATTTTAGCAATATTTGATTGTTGACATCATGCAGGGAACTGTTGAAGTCTGTCTTCTCTATGGGGCATAGGCTTAAAATTGTGATTGTTACCCCAGGTTCCTCTCTTTTTTTGTGTGTTCTGAAAGAATAATCTGATGTAATTTCGGCAAATATCACCACAGTAATTGTATAAAAATAACATGTTAGACTGCTTAGAAATGGAATTCGTGTTTGTTTTTTTATTTTATTTTATTTATTTTTTGTTTTTAAATTTTTTATAATGTCTAAATCTGAAATTGAACCTTGATTGAAATTTACTTGTGGGGTATTTATCGAATAATTGGTGCTTTGTTCATGATGTTTAGGGGATTCTGGATTTAAAAAAATAGTATTTTGACAATTTCACTTGGGTCACTCGTTTCTGTCTATATAACCCTCAGTGTCGCCATGTATTCCTATGTCATATAATTTTATATTTTTTTTCAATCAACTATTTAACTCTTTGTTGTTGATTCTCATATAAAGTTTTTCACGTAATTGCGTTTGCAAATTTCCCTGCTTTTCTGGTACGTGGTTCTCTCTCTCTCTCTCTCTCTCTCTCTCTCTCTCTCTCTCTCTCTCTCGACAACATGTTTATTAAGCATTAATCACGGTTCACCCCTTCCTCTTTTTCTCATCTTCATAAGAATTGTTCCTTTCGGTTTAACCCTTTTCATAATCTTTTCTTCTTGTTTATTAAAAATTTCTTTTACAAACTATCAAAGCTGTCATAGTCTAGTCTCCCTAGCAGCCATTAATATTTTATTCCTCCTTAATTTTGTTTTTACAGTTCCATTGTAACTCGCCCCAGTCGTCGGATTTTTTACGTCCTCTCTCTCTCTCTCTCTCTCTCTCTCTCTCTCTCTCTCTCTCTCTCTCTCTCTCTCTCAAACGCTGCGTTAACTTAATTCGGACGAGAACACTTTACCAGTCCACCTATCTAGCTATTTATCTATCTATTTCTCTCTGTCGATCTATTTCTCCATCACTTTCTTTCATATTCGATATTCTTGTTAAATAAGCCATAGCCTTCTATAAAAGTTCTCTCTCTCTCTCTCTCTCTCTCTCTCTCTCTCTCTCTCTCTCTCACACACATTCGCATTTATGCATGTTGAGTAGGTTGGATGACCAAGACGAGAAGCCTTGTAAGAAGGGAGCGAGGGAGAGGGAGAGGGAGAGGGAGAGGGAGAGGGAAAGGGAGAGGGAGAGGGAGAGTGAGATTGTAGCCACCATTTTCGTAAAGCATCAAGTTAAGTCTAATGCTTTACATTGCTTTCTTCTAAGACCTTGATGTGTTCGTGGGGGCCATGAGATGGAGTAATCTCAAGTACTTAATTGAGAGCAAATATTCCACCTGCATCTTTAAACAGAACGCCGCTGTAAAAGTCAGCTCTCTCTCTCTCTCTCTCTCTCTCTCGCTGTTCTTTTGTTGACTAAGCCAAAACGTACCTCAGGATTCAACGGTGTTGAAGGAAGGTTTTAAGAGATGCAATGAGATTTGCTTGCTGGTACTAATGATCGCTTTTGCTTGCGAAGTTTCCTTCACTGTATTTTCTATTGTTTCATCAATTTCTTCCTTGGTTTTCTAGTTTATATATATATATATATATATATATATATATATATATATATATTATGTATATGTCTGTGTGTATATATAAAAGAAAAATTGAGGATTGTTTTCCACAAGAATCAGATGATTCACCATTATGTGATCTATTTCTTGGTTATGTATCTAAAAGATTCTCTAAGTGGCCTTATACCGTGCAGTATTCTTCTTTGGCGACTACGCACATAATCGGGATTAGTCAGGTCATAGACTCGATAGGGGTTCCTTGGCTAAGCTGGACATTTGTGGGTTGCTTTTATTGCTTTGATGGTTGTTTTATGTTCATATTAATTTTCTTGTGCTGCTTTATAATCAATTTATGATTTTTCGTGTGCGTTTTATCGTAGCTTTTAATCTTGCTTCATTCCCCCTTCAAGGTTAAGTCCAGTGTTGATTTTGTTCATAAAACAGTTTCCATTGTAGAGTTTATACTCTTAAGATGATATTCTAAAGTTTTTCTTAAAAAAATGTTAGAATTTGCAAAGAAAATTCATATTTTTTCAAAAAGCTGTGCACAGTTATGTCTGTTAATGTATGAATAAAGCTATAATTGTTGCCTTGATCACGCCTCCCCTCTCTTTCATATATATATATATATATATTATATATATATATATATATAATATATATATACATATATACATATATATATATATATATATATATATATATATATATATATTAGCAAATGCAGCAGATTTTAAAGTAATGTGTCTGAATGTGTGTGCTGTGATCGTTATCAGCAAGATGACTACAGGCTCAATACTTAATACGGCAGTGTCATGTAGATATCATATCACTCTTTGAGGCTCTGGACGAAATATTTGCCACATTGATACTGGCCATTAGTTGTGCTACTTTATGGGATTGTTTTCTTCTATTAGGAAGACACGGTTATGAAGTCCTGCCACGTTTTTATCCCCATAAATGATCAGGTTATTCTTTTCACGTTACTCAGCTTCTATAACATTTCCAGGTACTTTCTATTTCAAGAAGTATTTAAATATTGTTTTAGTTTTGTAGGAAAATTTTGTGAAAAATCATGGACTCCTTTTCATTCTGTTTCTGTGCAAGACTGTGTAGTATACGGTCAGTCACTTGTTATTTAGCAATATTTTAATAGGAGAATGGACACACTTTGGGAGTTATGGTAACAATGAAAAATCCGGCGTTTGGAAACCAACTCAAACGTCAGTCTTCTTGTTGGCAAGTACATTGGGATGAGGTTGCCAGCACAGTCTCCTTCCCTACCTCTTGGCTATGTAACAAGTACCTAATTCATGGGTTAGGTCAGCAGGCAAATTGGGTTTTCACGAAGCGGGAACAGACTGAGTCTCCTCGGTCAGCAATTGAACCTAAGCTTTCTCTTCAGCAAAGTGATTGCCTTGACACCCACCACACTATATTTAAAAAAAGGGTTGTTTCTTTGCTTAGTTTAGGGTTGGTTCTCTCTCTCTCTCTCTCTCTCTCTTTCTTTCTCTCTCTACACACACACACACACACACACACACACACACACACACATATATGTATATATATATATAATATATATATATATAGGTATATATATATATATATATATATATATATTATATATGTGTGTGTGTGTGTGTGTGTGTGTGTGTGTATCAGGTGTTTATATGAGAGAGAGAGAGAGAGAGAGAATCTGTATGCTAGCCACGACATCATCTTTTTGAAATATAAATATATACTGAAGTGTGTATACGTGATTTAAAAGCAATATGATTGCGTGTTGATAAACTTGTTTATGCGCTCATATGATGGCGGAATGTATCGTAAGTTGCTTTTAATTTTGTCCACCATTCGAAGGATAAACAGGTACTGAGCAGCAGTGATTAATATTGCAGTACAAATGAGATTGCTCAGGTATTCATTACGCTGGGGGGACGAATTCTAATTAATTCTCGAGATCTGTTCCGGAATCATTCATAACTGTAATTTTGTCATTCCAAGGTCCCTAAAAAAACACACACACACTAATCCTTTTCTCATCTCAGGTCGCATAACGATCCAGAATGTTGAAGTTTTGGAACTTGTGTTTTTTCCTCTTCTTCTCCTTCTTAGTTTTGGTAATACTTCAAACAGATAAGACAGGCACCGCATATACGCTATTCTTGATGGGTCCTTTCCTTTAGCATCCTAGAAACGGTTAGAGGAGGAAAGAAGGAAGGAAGGAGGGAAGGAAGGAAGGAGGAAGAGGAGGAGAGGGAAAAAAAGAGGAAGAAGAGGAGCAGGAGGACCGTGCATTAAACTTGACAAGGGGAGCCGGGACTTTAAGTTGTTCCAGGAGAGTTGTGGTGGTGAATCTGGGAATGGAACCTGCGGTAGGGCAAAGGCTTTTAGAGATAGTTCCAAAAGCTTCTTATATCAGACTGGAATTACGAGGGGGGAGGAGGGAGGGAGGGAGGGAGGAAGGGGTGGATGGAAGAATGTAGGGGAAGGGGACGTCCTGGAGGGGAAGGGAGTGACGGTGTAGTTCTTCACGTGACGATTTCCATGAAATACCCATTGGCAGGTCTTGCTAAGGTATCCTTCCCCATTAAGGGGTGACGATATGATCGCGTTTTCAGTGATTCGCTTTTGTCATTTTTATGGTCCGTGCGCGGAAGTCATGCGTCGGGCCACGCTTTTGCTTCTGTTTTTTTATTTTTTTTATTCGTACTCCAATCCCTTCCCATTCCTGAAATCATTAACATTTGTAACCTCATGCTTTACCTCAATTCATTATTTATATCGTAAAAGTGTCGATAATGATCAAGACAGGTCACACATATTAGAGCTTTCGTTACCGCCTGTTAATAATCCGCCATGGACAAAAACGCTAAACAACTACAAGTATAGTTATACATATAGTTATTTAGCGTTTTTCGTAGGAACCGGTAAACTCCTTTAATTGAAAATCATTCAATTAAATAGACAATACGGTATTGTGGAAATTGACCTTTTGATCATGCGAATATTTTACCGTCGACACCTTATCAGTATAGCTCTGCCGATCAAATGTTTCGTTTTTAAATTCTCCGCAAGAAATGTCTACGAATATTTTTTTCTTTATAGTCCTTGTAAAAGCAAGCAAGCCATACAGGGCATAAAGCTATCATATGCCGAGTCCTCTTATCAGAACCAATCGGCGTTTCGTCTCCGCCTTCGCCTGCGATACCATCTTGAGTTTTGGCAGTTCTGCACAGCGACCCTGGTATAAATGTCGCCTTTCCATTTTATCCTGTTTCAGATTTAACGTATTCTTACCCTTTAACCACTCCAGTAAGAACAGGGATTTCCAGACCGTTCTTTATTTTCTTCTCTTTCTCTCTGAGGTTAGAACTATTCTATTTTCGCTCATGTGCTGGTTTCTCTGTTTCTCTGGTGAGTCATTCACTTCGTCTTTTCAGTCGCTTTCTGTTTGAATCTACTTAAAATGTCGTAAAAGATTACGTCTTACAGAAGATGGTTCGGTGATGTAAAAAGAGACTAGCAAGAAAAAGATATTTCCTTCAAAAGAATAAGTTTTTAAAAACTTGTGTAGCTTACATGTTATGAGAACCAGTTTCATCACGCTTGCTTTCCATTATCGAGCCAGACCGTATTGATGTTTGTGAATCTAGACAGAGAGAGAGAGAGAGAGAGAGAGAGAGACACGTATGGCGTTTATGTAAATGACTATGGCTTCACGGATGATTGCAGTGTCCTTATGTCAGACCCAGAAAAAAAAATGGGGGATCATAATTTTTTTTCCCATCGGATTTTTTTTTATACCAATTTGGGGGTTTTTCCTTTTTTTTTCCCCACAGAAATCCAACTATTCTATCTGTAATTTTCTTGCATGAAATGCAAATAACCTTTTCTCCCCTATATAAGTTATTAATAACGTAATTGTTAGTATTATTATTATTGCTCCCTTTAACGTTTATAGTTATAGATATGGTTTCAGTTGTCATCGCTTTGATTGCTGCCATATTACTTATCTTGTCTCCTTTGGTTGGAAGTGTCCATTGGTTAACTTGCACATCTAATGTATTTCTGATTTTATGGTTAATGTTGTATGTATTTGTATCCCTTTAGTAATTTTTCATGCTTTTATGATCTTTGGATCTTGGTGTTACCTCTCAGTGATGGTATGACTTTATCCAAATTATTTCATGACTGCTTCTGTTTTCTTTTATCTCGAGTCATCTCCGGTCAGTTTACGCTCTGAATTTTGATTTCTACTCGGAATATTACTCAACGACTGTCCGCTGGAGTAATGGTTGGTCCTTTTACATTGCAAATGTCATTTTCTTATCATTAAAAGTTTTTAAAAGATTGAAAAAAAAAAAAAAAAAAAAAGTAAACGTATTCCATACACCTTTGAACTTTCAAAAGAGATCATTTGATCTTGCCTTTGAACTTTTGCATTTCTTCCTGTCATTTCTAATAGTGATCTTACTCTGAAGTGGGGTCTCTCTCTCTCTCTCTCTCTCTCTCTCCTCTCTCTCTCTCTCTCTCTCTCTCTCTGAAATTACTGTTAACGCGTTGTTATATATGCATGTAGTTCCCATGCTACCCCTTTCACAGGATTCCCGCTAAATCAGCTTCCGCGTTATAATCAAGGTAAATTATATCCAGCTACAAAGCGATAATGGCCGTATTGGTGCTGAACATTCCAGTGGTCAGTTGTTTGTGGGTTCCCTGCCGCGGTTTTAGCCCTATTCTTGCATATTTATTTCTTTTAATTGTTGAGTTATGCCGATAGAAGCTAAATAGGGGGCTTTTTTCACATAACTTGTTTGGGGGGAAAAATGAAAAAAAAGAAAAAATATTTTTGTTTAAATTCATTTTATTTTTATTTTTTTTATTTTGTTTTTTTAGCTTACGCGGGGAGTAAGCTTGAAAATGACTTTGCTGCAGTTGATGTTGTTGTTATTATTATTCTTGTCTTGTTCTTTTTTTGGGTGATAGGAAAGCCCCATGGAAGAGCCTAAAAAGTTCTGAAAGAGGTGTTTCGCATCGAGTTAAAGATGTAGGAATTTTAAGATAGGATATTTATGATTTATTTATTGGAATGCAAATGTAAAAAATTAATCATATGCATGTTAAACAGTAGAAAAAAAATATTTCTAATAAAATATAGCGTATTTATTTTAATTTTCGTTGGTGAAACTAGTCTCTATTTGACTGTAGATTTTAGCACTTTTTAATTTATTTGGTGTACTGAATTTAGGCTATGTTTCTGTCCATTATTTTGTGTTTCCACTTACATGTTTGATTTGTGTCCTTTTTATTTGATCCTTGTTGTTAGTATAAGTAGTACTAACTATGAATATGAATTACGAAGACTACTTCATGTTAAGCTAGGAATATAATGTTTACAATTGATACGTCAGGGGAAAAAAATTGAACGCGACTCGAGTAAGCTGGAGGTCAAATCAGACCTTGTTTATATTGACAGCTTTCCAACGGTATTTATTTTATTACCGTATTCACAAGGACAGCCATTCCACTTCTGTATAATGATTGTTGTCTTTTAATAGTAGATTATGTGTATCCTGTAAGTGTTTTCCTTTAAAAGTGTTAGGAACTTATCAAATGACAGTAGGTGTCACTGTATGCACACAACCGCACTATTGTGTGCGATCGTACATCCTACATAAAGATCTGCAATCTTAGAATGCCCATTCATACGTACAATCACATACATTTATGCTTTGAAGACTCAAATGCTGAAGATATTTGTATATGCTTGATCGTATATGAACGTGAAGCAATAGAGGATATATATATATATATATATATATATATATATATATATATATATATATCTATATATATATATATATATATATATAATTTCATCAAGTCCAAATAATAGAAATGTTCTAAATTTAAGTCCTTGGCTTATTTAAACTTGATGCTTTCATTATGAAGAAAGTTGTAGATAAATATAAGCATTAAAATTAATATATTCAGTTTTTTCATGTTTTGGACTGTAAAGGTACTTTGCAATTTCGGTGAGGTTTGTGACCGTGTGATATCCGATAATCCTGGATTATCTCTTTTAATTTTTACCCTATTGACAATTCTTGATATCTTGGTTTTGTACCTGAGACCTTTCTCTTTCTTACAATTGTACTTCATTAACTCCTTGACAATGTCTGAGTAAAGACGAAAGCGCTTGGATTTCTGACTATCATCCTTGTGTGGGATTCGCTTATTTATGAAGTCATGTGCACTACAGTATTTTTTTAGCATAAATTATATAGATATAATATATATATATATATATATATTTAGTATATCATATATATATATATATATGTATATATATATATATCTATATATATAGTATATATATATATTATATATATATATATATATATATATATATATATATATATATATAGATGGATATATATATATACATTTGACCCACACAGGTCATGGGTTAAGCCCTGGCCTCTTATTTATAGGTTATGGTATGGAATTGATGTAAGTCAGAAATGTCTATATGATATATTAATTCCGAGGTAGAGCGAATTAGAGATTAAAGGACATTGTAGCTCGATATATGTATATGAATCACGGAAATGTGATATGTCTTATATATATATATTATATATATATATATATATATATATATATATATATATATATATATATTTTTTTTTTTTACGGGAAGGCGGTGTTTGTTATGGAATAGCAGTAATTTAAGTTTGATCAGTAAAGATAAAAACCGTACTTGGCATATATAGGCCTAGAAACAAAAGATAAAATTTACAGAGATGCTGTGTGGAGGATGGTACAGATGTATCATAATTTTTTTCTTTTTAGAAAACTAAGGTTTTCAGAATGGAAGCGAAGCGTGTTTTTGAATATGTAGGCAGGAGAGTGAGTGGTTTGTTTTATAATTGTCCCCGAGACATGGTTGTGCTCTGTCTTCATGTCTGTTTAATATCATTATGAAGGAAGGGATATGAGAAATGGAACGAGGTAAGGGTTAGGTGGACTGTTGGATAAAATAGCGATTCCTGAATGGAGTCTGTTGAGGCTAATGTTTGACATGATAACATTACTGAATGGAGATTGTTCAGAGAAATGGCGCAGTTTAGTGAAAGAGTTAGAGAGAGTTCGCAGAAGAAATTTTTTAGAATAAGGTTATGATGGTTGATGAAAACCTGGATGATGCCAGGTTGACTGAAGAGTATGGTAGTATGCGAGGAAAGCAGCAGCAGCAGCAGCAGCAGCATGTGTGCAGAAGATTTTTGAGAGAATGAAGTGTCCTTGAAAGAAAAGGAAAGAATTTTGAAAAGATTGTTTAGCAAACTCTCTTATTGGGGAGCCGATTGGGGATGTTAGAGTGAAAAAAAAGCAAAAACAAAGGAGTTAAAATGTTAAAATGAATTGCTGTATTAAAAAGTGGGACATTATTGTGATGAAGTGATTTACAAAAATTGGTAAAAGGACTATCATAGACGTTAAGTTGGATAAGTGTTTTTAAGATGGCTAGTCACAATGAAAGGATGGAGGACGGTAGGTTGTCGAAAAGTGTAAAAATCAGGAGGTGATAGAAGAGGAATGAAGGCCTGTGAAGTGCAAGACAGTTAAGAGTGGAAGAGCTACTGTAAAGGAAAGGGCCTTGGTGCCCGGGTACCACGTGTAAAATGACACTGAATTGTGTAGTGCCTAAATTGTAGGGGCCGGGATGATCGACGCGCTCCTTAATGTCTGTGTTGATGTATGAGGTGGCTAATGCTGTAGAACGTTTATGAATGGGACATTGATCATCGCAAATATGCATCTAGTTCAGTGTATGCACGCACGCACGCACGCTCACACACACAATTAATATATATATATATATATATATATATATATATAATATATATATATATATATATATATATTTATATAGTACTCTGATATTTGTATGAAAATTTTGATCTCATGACTTCAATCTTTTAATAGCTTGTGGTGTTTTCGTAGTTAATTTGGCAGTGCAGTGACTGAATTTTGGAATGAATGTCACCATAGTTGTACCTCTATAGCTGCTTTACTGACGTTGAAATTTAAGTGTAAGGATCGTATTTCATATGTTATGTCTTTTTTACTTTTACGTTGGATTTGTATTGTAATTTCCTCATATAATCTTCAAGTTCCGATCTTTTTATATAAAGGATTAGAGATTTCTCTGAAATTTTGCATCGTCGAGCAACAAATAATGCTTCATAATTTTCTAGACTTTATTGTGCATGACACTGTTAAAATATTGTTTCAGACTCAATTCTTGTCAACGTTTAAGCATTGTTTTAGTAGAGTTGCGCATAAAATATTCCGTATCCTGAAATATCTTTACTTCTGGATTTTGTTAATAAGATATCAAGCACTGCAGGTCAGAAAAGGATTCAGGTTACCTATACTCTGTTTTTTTCCATCTGTCCATCCGCCTGTGGTGTTTTCGCATGGTAACACTGCGTCCCGGGCTTTAAATAGTTACGCTGTGTAAGTTTTAGGTAAATAAAAGGATATCTGGGTGTACATTTGCAACTGAAAAGTGTTTTCATATTTACAGTATGCGAATTACACCGTTAATATTCGAAATAATGTTATTATTATTGTTGAATGTAAGCTGAATGTAACTATCTAAAGCCCGGGACGCAGTGTTACCATACGCAAACACCACACGCTGGTGGACAGATGGAAAAAAAAACAGAGTCTGATTTGCAGAGTCTGGGAAATGGTGGTTCCCTCAGAAAGCGACAAAACAAACGATGAAATGACAGAGAAAATTATAGCGAAGTTATCAGGCAAAACGAGATGATTCGCCAGGACACCGCAGTATAAATCTGTATGAAGGAGGAGGTTTGTGTTTCCCTTCGGGAGGGAGAGATTTTTGTTATCCCTTCCCATGCATTTCACTTTGATTTACTCGCTAATTTGTCAAGCGCCTTCCTTTTTCGTTTGTTTACGCTGGAGTCGTGTTCCTCTAAGCAGGAGGAGAGTCCTAATTTCGCCTCCCCTTCGAGTCGCGCCGGGGAAATTTTATCCTCTTCAACCCTCTCCTTCATTTTCGCCACCTTACGGTCAGCGGCATTAAGTTTCTTTCAGCCCCAAAATTCAATCCTTCCTGTAGTCTCTCATTAGGGACTTTTTTCTTCCTCTTCTTCTCTTAACGCGGACTACAATTTTCGTCATTTTATAAACAGCACGATAGTGTATTTATGCTGTTTATTGTGCATGTTCTACGTCTAGCTTCGCATTTATCTCAACATCCGAATTTGCTTTCTTGTTATTTGAGTAGGAGGCTTTTCTAAGATTGGCTAAGAGCTGAGCTGCTTTGTGCATACAAGATAATTTACCATAGTCTTTAGAGGGTTAGTGTTCATTTTCGTGGAGCATATTGTAATTTAAAAAAAAAATTATTACTCTGTATCGTGTTTACAAACGAATAAGCAAGAACACTTATTATCTATCCAAACCTATAACTGCACTGGGAGTATATTTACCGTTATATTTAGTCTTAACATATCCAACTGCATAACGCCGTTTTTATTATTTTTAAGGAAAAATGTTTAATATCAATAATTAATTGAAAAATAGCATTTTTACTTAAAAAACCAAGTTTCATTAGCTGAAGATCAGTGCTTGATTAGTAATTATAATAAAGACTGATTTTTAGCATTCAAGTGAGTGATGGTCAGCGAATGAAATGATAAAGTTTTGTCAACCAAAGCCATAAAAAGAAATCAATTGTCTGAGTAAGGTTACAAGGAGTTACAAGGATTAGGATGTCTCAAAGACTTATTAGTTTATCCGAGGAGACATCATGTGCTCACTTATCTCTTGAGACAGGTTTTACTGTTCATTCACAGTCCTAATGATTTTGTCTAGCTTTCTTTTAAACTCTTCCACACTGTTGCTCTTTACAACTTCTGGTGGCAGTTTATTCCATGTGTCACATATCTTGTATGTAAATAAGTCCCCACAATGGGATGCGTTGTATCTCTTCAGTTATAGCTAGATTCATGTAGAATCAGTATTCATGATGGACGATGCACAAGGTAAATTGTATAGAAATACGAAAAATGTGCGAGTGCCTGAAACCTGGAAGACGTTTGTAGTATTTCCGGGTGATAGACATTAGATTTATTTGAAGAAAACTTGAACTTTGTCAGTCCAGGAGGAGTGATCTAGTAAGAACGACAACCATTTTCCCTTTAAAGAGAATGATCCGTTTACCATTGCATTTAACTTCTGAATTTTCCAAATTTTACAAGACTTGCTTATGTTAAGCATCTCTCTTTAGTAAACGTGGAGTTACCCTTGTGGACAAATTTAAGGTAGGTGGTTACCTTACAGATTTTAAAAACTATATATATATATATATATATATATATATATATATATATGATATATATGTGTGTGTGTCTGTGTCTGTGTGTGTTTGTGTATATATGTATTTGTGTGTATGTCATGGTCAAGAGGAGCGAATAGAGGTTGGTAGTTTAATGAAATATATGTATTTTATGACGTATATGCCAATACACACACATTTGTATATTACTTACATATTGTGTGTAGTATATATGTTATGGTCAAGAGGAGTGATTTAAAGGTAAGTAGTTTAGTGAAAAGACGTAATTCAAAGGTTTAGCTAGAAGGAACAAAAGTGAGACCTAGGTTTATGGGTTCTGATGAACCAGTTGTCCAGGTATTTGAAGATAAATCACATAGCGAAAGGTTTTTCTGCGCAGGCTTCATCCTTGATTCATCAGCTGAGAGTATGAACGGGGGTACTGACTGAATGATGTCTTATTCTTCACTGAAGTCGCTAAACTTCTATTAGGCTCTCTCTCTCTCTCTCTCTCTCTCTCTCTCTCTGTATATATATATATATATAATATATACGTATATATATATTGTATATATATATATATGTTATATATCTATGTATATAATATATATATAATATATATAGATATATATATGGGATATTTTTTATATATTATAATATATATATTATACCGGGTGTTTCGAACTTAGAGCTCCCCCCTCCACAGAACAAATGGAAAGTTATGAAGTTTTCCTCCTATCTCTAGGTACATTATCCTGAGTTTCTATTAAGCTATTTCTCATTTTACATTTCTCGTTTTTTCAGACTGAGTGACGGAGTTAGATACAGCCATGGCTAACGACTCGGAGGAAATCAGATGGATTGACTGAATCCGGGCTATACTTCAGAGAGGCCAGGGATGCCGGCGCATCCTTCATTTCACGTTCCTGGATAGCTAAATACATTAAAAGAGATGAATCCTTTGTTAAAAGAAACTGGAACAAAAATCCATATGACTGTCATCACGAAAAGAATGAGAATCTTGGAAGGCCTACAGTCCTTTCTCAGGATTCAAAAGACATCATAGCTGAGGCAGTGGGTAGACCAAGAAAGTCTTTATGTAAATTGGTGCTTAAGCAGAAATAAAAAGGGGAAAGAAGAGAAGTTATAGTGCTGTATACGGTGAGTTGAAAAAATCTGGTATCAAGCCATTTCATGTTATCAGCAAGCCCAACATCACTCAGCAACAGAGAGAAGACCATATTGCCGCACCAGATGAATTCTTTATTTATACGGTCAGGAAGCCAAATCATAAAATTGACATCATTTGGGCTACGAAGTTGGATGATATCAGCGATGACGTGCGCTATCGCCAAGTTGTGAAATTTCTTGAATGTTTGGGAATTTTTCTGCTTCACAGCCAAACGGTTAATGTGGATCATCGAAGAAAAAGGACATTCATCAAATGGCGAATACTTCAGAGAAACTGTGATTACTGGTGGAGTATTTCCTTTCCTCAAAGATATTGAAAAAGTGTTATCTGTCGAAGAAGTCACATTTTTTCATTATAAGGCACCATTTTTCAAGGGAGTGTGCACAGTGAGCTATGATGGTATACCAAGCCTTGACGACCTGCGAAGAGAGGTGACCGAAGTGCTCAGGGAAATGGAGTTTGAGTCTCAGCTTTTTTGCGATTTGCTGAAATCATACACCTCAAGAATGCAGACTGTGGTACAGGCAGATGGAGGCCACACAAAACATTAAATACTCAGAGGGAAACTTGAATAAATACCTGTTCTGAATTACTTTTGTTTTTGTCCATATCAAATTTTAGTTTATTCTGTAGAAGGGGGGGGGGGGCGGTGGGGGGGAGGCTCTAATTTCGAAACACCCTGTATATATATATATATATATATATATATATATATTGGAATATAAATATATATATATATATGTATGTTATATGTATAGTATATTGTATATGTATATATATATATTAGTTATGTATATGTATATATAATACATATATTTTAATATCATATATATATATATAAGTCTATATATATTATATATATATATATATATATATCTATATATATATATATATATATATATATATATATATTATGTTATATATATATATATATATATATATATATATATATATATATATATATATATATATCTATATATATATATATATATTATAAATATAATATATCTATATATTATGTATAATATATATAATATATATATATTATATATATATATATATATATATATATATTATGCATATATATATAATATATATTATATCTATATTTATATATATATATATATATATATTGGCTAAAAAATTATTTTCACAAAGTGTACAAAGTTATACACATTAAAAATTAAGGAAAGAAAAAATTAAATTATTTTTAAAAGGAGAATGCATTAAAATGAAAGATAAACCTAATGAACATAAAATAAACAAAAAAAGCAAAAACCATTGACCAAAACTGAAAGCAGCAGTGAACAGTTCACTGCTGGCTGCTTCATTTTTTGTCAATTTTTTATTTATTTTATGCTCATTCATCTTTCATTTTAATGTATGCTCTTTTAAATAATTTGATTTCCTTAATTTTAATGTATATTTTGACACTTTGTAAGAATAATTTTTTAGCTTTTGCATTTCTGAATGTTTAATTTTAAGTCACACACACACATACACACATACACACATATATATATGTGTATACTATATACTATAATATATATACTATATAATATATATATATATATATATATATATATACATAATACTTATATTAGTGTGTCTGTGTATTGTAATAGATAAACAACAATTAGGATTGCAAGCTACCATCTTGCATACGACGTACGATTGCCACGATGGTATAATAATAGTTTTGTGATTCATCTTATGCCAAATATAAACACCTTTGACTGCAGAGGGGGAATTAATGTACAAAATGAAATGAAAGCAAACACCTTGAACACATTTATGATTATTATTACTCTTATTTTCATTTGTAAGTAAAAAGAATATTGCCCTGACAAACTACCAAAATTAAAAAATGTTAATAAAAAGCCTTAACAGAGCTAAGGGAAGTTAGAAACTTTAACCCTTAAAACGCCGGAGCCGTAAACTAAAAATGACTCCGTATGCCGGAGGGGTTTGAGAGTGAGCGCGTAAGCGGAAAAAAAAATATTTTTTTCAAAAAATCACAGCGCGCTTAGTTTCAAGATTAAGAGTTCATTTTTGGCTCCTTTTTTTCTCATTGCTTGAAGTTTAGTATGCAACCATCAGAAATGAAAAATATTATCATTATATCATATATAAATAATGCGATATATGATAGCGCAAAAACGAAATTTCATATATAATGTATTCAAATCGCGCTGTGCGCCAAACGGTTAGAGGATAACAAGTTGCTTTTTTTTTTCGTTGTAATGTGCACTAAATGCGATCATTTTGATATATAACATATTGTAAAACAATAAAAGCAACACAGAGAAATTTATATCACAAAATGATGCATGAATTCGTAGCGCGCGGATGTAAAAAAATAATTTTTTAATAAATTCACCATAAATCGAAATATTGTTATAGAGACTTGCAATTTGTTTCAAATGAAGGAAAATGATGAATATTACGATACTGTAAGAGTTTTAGCTTACAAATGCAGTTTTTTACCATTTCGAACGAGTTAAAGTTGACCGAATGTCGAATTTTTGTTTAAAAGTTTTTTTTTTTTTTTTTTTATATGCAAATATAAAAAAAAATGAGAAATGCTACAACCTTTCCAATAATTTTTGTGATATTGTGCATGTTTTTGCGCACATTTTCATATATAAAACTTTAAAAAAAAAAGCGTAATATGAAAAGGCTCAAATATTAGGAAAATGTGACTACGCGTTTCTGAGATTTTCGGCCGAGCCATAGGCGCGCGGACGGATAAAAACAAATATTTTTTCAAATATTCACCATAAATCGAGATATTGTTCTAGAGACTTGCAATATGTTTTAAAATAAAGATAATGATTGTATATTACTAGACTGTAAAGATTTTTTTGATGTTATAAATGCGTTTTTTGACTTTTTTTTTTTTTTTTTTTTCGGTTGAGTCAAAGTTGACGATCGTAGTTTTTTTTTTTTCGTACTTATCGTACTTTCTTTATATGCAAATATTTCAAAAATGATTAAATGCTACAACCTTCCAATAATTTTTGTTGTTTTATATTGTGCAGTGTTTTTGCGCACATTTTCATATATAAACTATAAAAAAAGCGTAATATGAAAAAGGCGGGGACAAATATTAGGTAGAATGTGACCTACGCGTTTCCGAGATTTTCGGCCGGAAGAAATCGGCGCGCGGACGGAATAAAAATATTTTTTTTCAAATTCACCATAAATCGGAGGGATAATTGTTCTAGAGACTTGCAATATGTTTTAAAATGAAAAGATAAATGATTGAATATTACCTAGACTGTAATGATTTTTTTTATGTTATAAATGCGTTTTTTGACCTTTTCGGTGAGTCAAAGTTGACCCGATCGTAGTTTTTTTGTCTTTATTTTTTCGTACTTATCGTACTTTATATTTTTGCAAATATTTTCACAAAAAAAATATAAAATGGCTGCATAAAACCTTCCAATATTTTTGTGTTATATTGTTTTGCATGGTTTTTTTGCGCACATTTTTTTCAAATATATAAAAACTATAAAAAAAAAGCGTAGTATGAAAAAGCACCAAAATATTAATAGGAGAATGTTAGGAGTTACCTACGCGTTTTTTTCCCGAGATTTTCGGCCGATGCAATTCGCGCGAGACGGGAAATAAAAATATTTTTTTCAAAGAAAATATTTTCAAAACCCATAAATCGGAGGGAATATTTGTTTCTAGAGAACTGGACTGACAATATTTTTAAAAATTTTTTTGAAAAGATACATGGATTGAATATACTAGACTGTAAGATTTTTATGTTATAAATGCGTTTTTTTTGACCTTTTCGGTTGAGTTCAGTGGAACCGATCGTTAGTTTTTTTTCGACTATCGGACTTTATATGAAAATATTTTCAAAATGAATAAAGCTTTTTTTACAACCTTCCAATATTTTTTGTTATTTTGCATTGTTTTTTGCGGCACAATTTCCATATATAAACCTTTAAAAAAAGCGTAATATGAAAAGGCTCATAGCGAATGTTTGACCTACCGTTTCCGAGATTTTCGGCCGATAAAGTGCGCGGCGGAGGGGGAAAAAAATATGTTTTTCAAAAAATTCACCATTAAACGAGATTTGTTCTAGAGACTTTTTGCAATATGTTTTTAAAATGAAGATAAATGATTGAATATTACTAGACTGTAATTTTTATTTATAAATTGCGTTTTTTTTTTGACCTTTTCGGTTGAGTCCAAAGTTTTGACCGATATAGTCGTACTTATCGTAAACTTTATAATGGCGTATTTCAAAAATGATAAATGCCTACAACCTTCCAATAATTTTTTCGTTATATTTGTGCAAAATGTGCGCACATTTCCTATATAAAACTATAAAATAAGGCGTTAATTAGAAAGGTACAAAATATTAGGAGAATGACCTACGCGTTTCCGAGATTTTCGGCCGAGAATCGGCGCGCGGACGGAATAAAAACAAAAATATTTTTTTTCAAACATATTCACCATAAATCGAGATATTGTTCTAGAGACTTGCAATTTGTTTTAAAGTGAAGGTAAATGATTGAATATTACTAGACTGTAAGTAAGTTGCTTACCCCCCCTAATATATATATATATATATATTATATATATATATATATATATATATATATCATCTATATCTATATATATCATATATTACTATAT
This sequence comes from Macrobrachium nipponense, assembly GCF_015104395.2. Classification (NCBI taxonomy): domain Eukaryota; kingdom Metazoa; phylum Arthropoda; class Malacostraca; order Decapoda; family Palaemonidae; genus Macrobrachium; species Macrobrachium nipponense. The sequence goes on from NC_061087.1 coordinate 4,087,331, forward strand.
ATGATATATATGATATATATATATATATATTCTATATATATATATATATATATATATATAGGTATATATATATATATATATTTTTTTTATACGTAAAATATATATTACATTCTTCGATTCTGGTACCAATACATAAATAAAAGGAATGCAGGTGACACTTCTCTTTTCGCATACAATGAAATGTCTTATTATTATTTTATCATGCACACATTCAGATATATAAAAAATTGTAATAAATATAAAACTAAATATAAAATAAATGCAGAATACTCACTCGTAATCCTGACTCTTCGTTCTATTCTTGTTTTCTCCCTCCTCCATTGAAGAGTCTTGCATTTTTTTCCACTCGACATGACGAGGTACAGGTGGAGGAGGGAGACGCGCGCCCTTACTGCTGATGGACCCGGCGGCCCCGTGCGCCCTCCGCTGTCGGTTTAGGGGCGCGCTCCAATACATGACCTTAGTGTGGATACTTTCGGTCACACTCCCCTATCCTGCAAAGAGCAACTTTGCAGAGACGACAGAAGAACCGGGTGTCTCTCCTTCTGCCATTCATATGGCACACCCGCACCGTTTCTGCCTTCGCCCTTCTAAGGCCTCCATTATGTGTTCCCCCTGGCTGCAGCCGACACGCAGGGTCCACTACCCGACGAGAAGCGGTGATGGCGGGGCCGGCAGCAAGAGGGGCGTCGTCAGCAGGGGCGTCGTCAGCAGGGGCGGCGACAGCAGGGGTGTCGTCAGCAGGGGCGGCGACAGCAGGGGCGTCGTCAGCAGGGGCGGGGGCGGCAGCAGGGGCGGCGCAGCAGGGGCGTCGTCAGCAGGGGCGTCGTCAGCAGGGGCGTCGTCAGCAGGGACGGCGGCAGCAGGGGCGGCGGCAGGTCGAGCGAAGTTGGCCCTCCTATCTGCCCTTTCCTCTAGGGGCAGATCTGCAGCTCGGGGAACAGGGGTCAGTTTATGGAAGGCCACTCATCGGGATCGAAGTTTGATGAGGGCATTCCCGGCTACCTCTAGGAACTGTGCGTGGGTCAACCTCGGAAGATTGTCACCTCGGTACCCACAGTACAGTATGTAGGCATTTTTTGGAGGGCCAACTGAAGGATGTATTTGAGGAGCCCTTCTGTGTCCACCTTCTGGTTCTCCTGGCGAAGGGATAGTACTGGATGAGCTGATCAAAAGAGATCAACTCCTCCCATGTGCCTGTTGTAGTGCCCAATGACAGTAGGCCGCTCGGTACGACTCTCAAACACAAACTCGGCCCTGTCGACGTGTCTTCTTCCGCTGTACGATCTCTTCTTGGATGGTTCATGACTCGTCGTAACCATGGGGACGAGTCGGAACACCCTTCCAACAGATGACGAAGACAGCGCCCTTCCGCCGCCACTCTGTCTCTCCTCTTGCCAGGTGTTGCGGATGACTAGCGAACCTCTTGAGGACATTCGGCGGCCCCACCCGCACCAACCGAAGGGTACCACTGACGTGAACACCTGCTTCATACAGTTCCTGGGCCAGGGATACCGAGTTATAATAATTATCCATAAACAGGTTTGATATCCCTGGTTACGGAAACAAACGTCCCACAAGGTTGAATACAGTGTCGCAGCGTGGAGAAAATACCCGGTATACACTGGAAAAGTCCACAACGTATCCAGTGTTGGCCTCGAATGAGAAAGAATTTCACACCATATTTCTTTTGCTTCTTGGGGTTAGGGGTACACTTTTATACTAAGACGTTCCTTTTGTAAGGCATCATCCCCTCATCCAAGACAGTTCTTTCCAGGAATCACGAGATTACTACATCGCTCACGGATAATCCAACCAACTGTACGCACTAAAATGAGGCGATCACTGTTATTCCGGGGTATGGCCCTTCGGTTGAAGGGCGTTGAAGTACCTGTCCATCGCCAGGAAATTATCACGGGACATAACGCCAGGCACATTCGGCATATATAAAAATAACTTCTCTTCCAATATTGCCTACGTCGATAGCAGGTGTCAAACCAAATAAATGTGGAGCCCCCCAAAAAATGTGCCATGTCAATGAGGTTGCAACCCCGCCAGGAATACGACAAGGTCGTCTTCAGCTCATATCGGCCAGTACCGAGCGTAGTCCACCGTCTCGTGTACCAGGTATTCCAGCAATTCCCCGCGTCAGGAAAAGCTGGATGAATCCCAAAACAGTCAGGGGGTACTGGTACGGTCATCCCAGGGGTTGCCGTGAAGGGGTGCATGTTTATGAGGGTGGGGGTCCTCCGTCCACCCTCGTCACTCTCCGACGACCGACCTTCACCTTGGCTGGCGCGACGAGCCGACCTTCTACGTGCCCGTGCGCGCGCACGCGCACGGGTGCGCACGATGCACACTACCCCCCCCCGTTGGCCCATTACCCTCACTTAGGCCCTCACTTTCTGTATCGTCCTCTGCGATAAAACTTGAGCCCGTATCCCCACCTCCCCCTCCCCCTCCCCTCAGATTCCCCCTCGTATGCACTGAATTCGAAGCTCACTTTCGGGATGTGAGCCTCGAACTGGACATTGGGGGCAAATATTCATCCTCACTTTCATCGGGACTGATGTCCTCATCACTCGATGACCATCCGCCATCAAAATGAGGACTTGCGACATGTTCCCGATCAAGCTCCGAAAGATATTCGTCTATGTCCCTTGGTTGGAGGCCTCCCAAATGCCTACGAATGCCCCTAAGGACGCCCACATGCTTTCTAGGGGTAACCAAAAGGCAAACGATGTGTTCCCGAAACACTTTCAGCCACACGTGCGCAACAGAACGGCCTTGAGGCGCGGGGTCATGCTGGGTGCTTGGCCCCTCGCCAGCATCCATGTCCAAAAACTCGCCTTACACGATCCCTTCCGACGGTAAAACGCGCCTTTCACGGTTCAACACGTCGTTGAGACATATCTACGAATGTCCTGTAGCAATACAAATGCTCAAAGTCTCGCACAAGTCCAGAAAAAACACGCTTTTCACGAAAGATCGCTCTCTGGATGGTGCGCTACTGATGCTGGCTGGAGCGAGAAGAAGGGATATCGCGCATGCGCACCTGGGTCACGCTTCAAAACAAACAAGGCCTTGATCCGTGGACCTCCCAGCATCCCCAAGGCGCGTGATTCAAAAGTTTTAGCTGGTAGGCCTATAAGTAGTATTTTTCCGCGAATTTTAAAAAAAAAAAAAAAAAAAAAAAAAAAAAACTTTTGTATGTCGACGTAAAATACGTCCAGTCGGCACCCGACAGACAATTTATCTCGACGTAAAATACGTCCAGTCGGCGTTTAAGGGTTTAATAAAATGCAGATGAAGATAATAAGCATATTATTAAATGCCAACATTTCAAAAAGTTTCATTTTGTGCAGTAGGTGACTCTTGGCGCAATGATATTGCAGTTCTTTTGTAGGAACATTAAATAGATATTATTTGGATGAGATTAAGTTACACTTTATTAATTCTACGTAGCAATTATGATATTTAGATTAAGCGCTTAACTTATACTGATTACGACTTTGGAAAAAGCTAAAATTTTGTTCATTTAAAATCCATTGGTTTTATCTTTATAAATCGTGATAAGGTAATGTTGAGAAATATTCATTTATAAATTTTTCTTCACACGGCTAAGATTTTTAATTATTATGGTTAACTCGAAGACTAACTTGAAATGATCGAAACTTAGGAACATGTATGACTGTCCTCTTAATTGATCAAATTATTCCTCTGGCCCCGCAGCCGCCGCCGTCATGATTTTGCTGCACGGCAGAGGGGCACACGGACGTCTGTGCTTATTATTGGAGTGCGGGTGTACCTATGGTTCCAATAAATCCGCCGTGTCAATAATTAAGAGAGAGGGAGGGAAAAATGCGGGCGAGAGCGGAATCGGGGTTAAAAATTCAACTTGTGTGGCCCGTGTAAAAGTAACTCCATTAGCACATATATGGCATCCCTCTCCCACCCAGGGCCCGTCTTTTTATTTTAGCTGTAATTTTCTCTCTCCAATGTTCTGCTAATCATAAAGGGAATCTAATTAAACCCCTTCCATTTCAGTCATATTTTCAGTTGCACGGGCATTGCGCCCCCTCAACCCCCTATTTTTCCCCCCTAGGGGTGACTTTCGATTATGGTCCTTTTATGACGAGTTCAAAACCTGTACGGACTCTGTAAATAATTTCGGGGGCTGATTTTCGGCGAGGCCTCTGCCGGGGATCGACTTTATCTGGTTGTGTTGGTGGTTGTGCGGTCTGGCTGCTCGCTCGGAATCACAGCAAAATTATTCTCAGTTTAACTTCTCGAGTTTATGCAATTGAAGTGGTCTTCCGATGTTGAGCAATGAAGATTTTTGTTAAAACTTCAGTGTGACATTATGTATGGGTTGATTGTTCCTCCGATTTTCTGATTAGAAGGATGTTTGTGATAGTTTTAATCCTTGTGATATAGTAGTATATTTCAACTACTCAGATTTCTAACTGGAAGAACGTTTTTCAAAATATTCCCTGTTCAGCATTTTCTAAGACTGCTTAAATGTAAGATTTCCAGATGTTTCCCATTAAAGAATTGGTAATTATTCTCTCTCTCTCTCTCTCTCTCTCTCTCTCTCTCTCTCTCTCTCTCTCTCTCTCTCTCTCTCAACAAATAAATCACCTGCCAACAAGAAAGGAAAATACTTTAGACCTAGTATTTGTGAACGAGATGAATTATGTTAAAGAAATAATAGTTTATAATGCGAGTATTTCAGATCATAATGTCATAGAATTAACAGTTCATTCCAAAGCAAGTGAAAATAGAGATAAGCAAGAAATGAAAAAGTGGGAAGGATATGGAAAATACAACTTCTACAGTAAAAATATAAAATGGTCAGAAATTAATGAAGAATTAAACAAAGATTGGGATAACATTTTCGTAAGTGATGACATAAGGGTAAATACGGAGATATTATATAAAATATTGGAGAAAATAGTGGATAAATATATACCGAAGAAGAAAAGTAAACATCATTCATGCATACCAAGAGACAGAAGGATCTTGTTCCGGAGAAAAATCAGAAAGTGGAAAAAAGGTCTTGCAAAAGAAAAAAATGCATGGAAAGTTATAGAACTAAAAAGTAAGATAGAAAATGCAGAACAAAAGATTATACAATCAAAAGAAAATGAAAAACGGGACTTGGAAGAAAAAACCCTATTAAATATCAAGCAAAACCCCAAACTATTATACTCATATGCGAAGAAGATGAATAAAAGAAGAATAGAAATAGGCCCTCTGAGAATTGAAGGAATAGATTAACGAAGTGAAAAAAGGAAATTTGCAACATACTGGCAGAACGATATAAGAGAGAACCCCTTCACCCCTAGAATAGATAATGAAGATAATGATATAGAAGTAAGGGACGAAAATAGTGAATATTTAGCTGACATAGAAATTAATGAAGCTGATATTGTGCAGGCAATTAATGAAATTAAAATGGAGCTGCTGCAGGGCCGGATGGAGTCCCTGCTATTTTGTTAAAGAAAGTAAGTTCATTCTATCGCAAAGCCACTTGCAATATTATTAAGACAAAGTGTAGATACAGGCAAGATTTATGATGAGCACAAATTAGCATATATCACCCCTACTTTCAAAAGTGGATCAAGACTAGAGGCAAGTAATTATAGGCCTGTGAGTCTAACATCACATATTATGAAAGTGTATGAAAGGGTAATGAAGAAAAATATTATGAAACATTTAATAAAAAAAATAATTTGTTTAAAATATAGGACAACACGGTTTCGTACCGGAAAAAGTACACAAACCCAACTGTTAGTCCACCGTGAGAACATATTCAAAAATATGAAAAGCGGAAAAATGAAACAGATGTGGTTTAATCTAGACTTTGCAAAATGCTTTTGACAAAGTAGACCATAATATGTATTAGCAAAGAAATTAGAAAACACAATATCGTAGATAAAGTAGGAAGATGGTTAAAAGAATTTTTACACAGAGAAAAACATAGTTACTTTGCAAACGATGAGAAATCGGATGAAACCAAGGTAATATCCGGTGTGCCTGCAAGGTACGGGGTGCTAGCTGCAATATTGTTTGTTATTATTGATTGAAGACATAGACAGTAATGTTAAGGATTCGGTAGTGAGTAGTTTCGCTGATGACACAAGAAATAAGTAGAGAAATTACTTGTGATGAAGCTAGGAACGCTCTACAAAGAGACCTTAACAAAGTATATGATTGGGCAGAGGTAAATAGGATGGTATTTAACTCTGATAAATTTGAATCAATAAATTATGGAGACAGAGAAGGAAAGCTATATGCATATAGGGGACCTAATAATGAGACAATCACAAATAAGGAAGCAGTTAAAGACCTTGGTGTGATGATGAATAGGAACATGTTATGCAATGATCAAATAGCCATTCTGTTGGCAAAATGTAAAGCAAAAATGGGAATGTTGTTACGGCACTTCAACCAAAACAAGAAAAGCTGAACACATGATTATGCTTTATAAAACATATGTTCGTAGTCCACTTGAATATTGCAATATGATATGGTACCCACACTATCAAAAGGATATTGCACAAATAGAGAGTGTACAAAGGTCCTTTACAGCTAGAATAGAAGAAGTTAAGGACCTAGACTACTGGGAAAGACTACAATCCTTAATTATAGTCTAGAAAGGAAAGAAGAGAACGCTACATGATAATTCAGGCATGGAAACAGATAGAAGGAATACAGAAAATATCATGGAACTAAAAAATATCAAGAAAGAGCAAGCAGAGGTAGATTAATAGTGCCCAAAACTATACCAGGAAAAATAAGGAAAGCACACAGAACATTAATCCACTACGCAGCCCAGCAATCCGATTAATGCAGGCGTCTCTTTCGAATGCGTTGCCAGCTCATCTGAGGAATATCTCAGAGTGAGCGTAGATGTGTTTAAGAATAAGCTCGACAAATATCTAAACTGCATCCCAGACCATCCAAGATTGGAAGATGCAAAATATACCGGAAGATGTACTAGCAACTCTCTGGTAGACATTAGAGGCGCCTCACACTGAGGGACCTGGGGCAACCCGAACGAACTGTAAGGTCTGTAAGGTAAGGTCTGTAAGGTCTCTTCATGAAGA
>NC_061087.1:4101942-4106942 GCF_015104395.2 Macrobrachium nipponense
GAAACCTCAGTTGTCCAAAAAAACTGGTTTCGATTTCGTTGAGAATATAGAGATGAATTTCAGCGCTACTTTAGAATGCTTTACTGTACAGTATATAAGACTAAACGAATATTGAAGATTTAAGATCAAAATTATGAAATTGAGAGCATTTTCGGAAAGGTCTTTAGTAAAGAAAATAAAAGATTTATATCCTTGAATTCTGCATATTACGAAAGTAATACCAGGCTCTCGCTCTCTCTCTCTCTCTCTCTCTCTCTCTCTCTCTCTCTCTCTTGCATGTGTGTGTGTGTGTGTGTGTGTTTGTGTGTGTGAGAGAGAGAGATCTGCATCTTGTGCAGTTCAGTTTCAGGTAGCAAGGTATTATATACGTAATACACACACACACACATACACACAAAGATAGAGAGAGAGGGAGATCTGCATCTTGTTGGGGCCAGGTTCAGGTTTCAGGTAGCAAGGTGTTATATACGTGTACCCTCACAGCAAACACAACAAAAGAGAGAGAGAGAGAGGAGATTAGTGTGCGAGTTTGATAAGTGTTTTCGAGGAGTTCGGAAAGTGCCATATCAATGCACTTTAGATACTGTTTAGAAGCTTTCCTGGTGTTTTGAGTTCCGAGTCTCCTCCTACTCTCCTCTTTCTCTTTTTCTCTCTTCTTTCTCTCTCTCTCTCTCCGTCTTTCTTCTCTCTTCTCTCTCTCTTTCTCCTGTGGTGTGTGTTTTATGTACATAACACCAAATAGGTGTGTGTGTTTTATGTATATAACAGGCAAATAGGTTCCCAAAAGACGACTATAGAGCCTGAACATGTATGACTTAGAAACACGACGATTGCGAGGACAACTAATAGAAAGATTAAAAATACTGAAAGGTAACACAAAAGTAGACAGTAACCAATTTACGTTTAACGAAAACCAGGCAAGAAATAATGGATGGAAACTTGCACTGAAGAGATACAACACATACCATTGTGGGACCTTCTTTACATACAATATATGTGACACAAGGAATGAACTGCCACCAGAAGTTGTAAACAGCAACAGTGTGGAAGAGTTTAAAAGAAAGCTAGACAAAATCATTGGGACACTGTGAATGGACAGTAAAACCTGCTCCTAGAAATAAGTGAGCACACGATGTTTCCTAGAATGGACTGATAAGTCTTTGAGACATTCTAATCCTTGTAACCCCCCCCCCCCCCCCCCTCTCTCTCTCTCTCTCTCTCTCTGTGTTTTTATAACACCTGGGCACCAGACTCTTCGCAGTGCAAGGTGAAGATTCTCTCTCTCTCTCTCTCTCTCTCTCTCTCTCTCTCTCTCTCTCTCTCTCTCTCTCAACCCTACCTCCTCCATTCCCATTTGGTCAGCGGCACATGCCAATCAAAGAGAAATTCAAGTAATTAAATGCAGCGACTTCATTTCAGTCGGGGGAGACGTTCTCTAACGACCAGACTTTTATCATTAGTTAGTTAAGAGCTACAGAGACTGTTGGAATGAGTCTCTCTCTCTCTCTCTCTCTCTCTCTCTCTCTCCTCTCTCTCTGTTATAGAAGCGTTCTAGCACTTGTGTTTGATTTGGGAAATGTAGCTGTATATTAGCATTTGCTGTTATTTTTCATATCGATTAATTTTCAGCTTAAGGAATAGTGTGATATTGAGTATTATGGGAGCGGCTCAGCTTTTGCAGATTTTCTTCTGGTCCGTAAAACATAGAACATTTGTCATTATCACATAATTCAAGGGCTGGATCGTTGATGAACCTCTACAGATTGAGTCATCTGAAATGCTTCCAAAGAGTCATCTGTTGTGTGTTGAAACCCTCTTGCAAATTATGCCATTCAGCTCTGTGTTGTACGCATTCTGATGTTTCTTTGATGTTAAGTTCTTCCTTTTCAATTTCTTTTAAGCTTTCAAGGTCTTCATCCACAGCTTCCTCCTGGCGCTTTCGAATTATATACACTTATCACAAGTCTTACAATTCTTCATAATTTTCACATAGCCGGGCCGTCTTAAAACCATCTAATCCACCCATTAACGTACATTATCTTCCTACCTTTTATTTTACGTAATCTCCACATTTCACATCTTATATAAATTTTATTTCTGCCATATGCAAACAACATCCATACATACCTCCAGTATTTTCATCCTAATAAAGAAACATTTTTTGATGAAGTTTTATATTTGAACACTTCAAATCACTTGATCAGACACAAAAGAGGTTTTTATCGTCGCTACAAGTCTGCACTTCGTAACATACTAGTAAAAAGAACTTAATAATAAAGGTAAAGTTAATTACGGCCATTTTGTATAGCCATAGCATGCAATCTGGAGCTAATGATACACGAGACAATTTTCTCCACCAATTTCGAAGCCTTTCGGAGGCCTTTTAATCAAAAGTGCTTCATTAGCCTGCTTTTATTGTAAACAGCTCCTGGTATTGTTTAATGGGGCTTAATTAACCCCCTCCTTCCCGTCAATTAACAAAAGAATCTCTCTCTCTCTCTCTCTCTCTCTCTCTCTCTCTCTCTCTTGCGTAGGAAGTGTTCCCCTTCCTCCTCCTCCTCCTCCTCGACCTCAACGCCTTTATTTTTTATACTGAAGGATTTAAATTCTTTAATATCCAAAAAATGATTCTCGGAGAGTTTTGCCCTGTTTTTTCATGTTTTTATTTTATCCGAGAGATGATTAAAGATTTTCCATTATAGATTAGCTCTGTAGTTGAAATGTTGGGGAAAAATATTGGGTTGGTTTATGGAAAAGAAGGTTATGCATTCCGTTGGAATTTATTTAAGTTGTTGAATTGATTAGATGTCATTAATAGTATTTGATAGAGGAAATGATTGCAAATATGGTCTCTCGTAACGAATGAGGATGTTTGGAAAAACGCTTTTAATTCCTTTATATGGACTAATGTTATAATGGCATTATTTTTTATACGGTCATTTATGTATTTGAGCAGTAATGTGTATCTTATTTTTAGCTAACCATGATTTTGTAAAATATAGCAATTTATTTTTACTATCTCTGAAGCCATGTTAGCCTTGTAGTAATCCGTATCATTATATCTTTAGTAACTATGATTTCGCTTACTCAGGAAGTAAACCTCCAAACTACTTTGTTGTTGTTTTTGGGTGGGTGGGGGGGGGGTTTGGATTTGGGAAGCTCTATGGAAGAACAAAATAAGGCCTGAAAACGTTATTTCGCTTTGAGTTAAAGATACAGGAATTTTAGGATAGGAGATGTATGATTTATTTATTAGAATGAAAATGTAAAAAATAAATAATGTGCATGTTAAGCAGTACAGAAAAATTATTTCTAATAGAATATAGCATATTCATTTTAATTTTCGTTTGTGAAACAAGAATATTTGGCTGTAGATTTTAGCACGTTTTAATTTACGTAAAAAATTAGGAATACGTATAATGTTTACAACTTAATCGTGAGGGGAAAAATCTTGCCCGTGTCCCGAGTAAGCTGGAGGTTGGATCACGCCTTGTTAAGAAAATTACGACTGTCATATTAATTCTTTTGTAAATCCCATTTGTGTATGTTTATTTGTTTATATTTTTCCTTAAATGTGGAGCTATATGCTTCATAAAGTCATGGAGGTTTTTCATTTTAATCTTAGCTGGGGTTAATTTTGTTATTATTAATCACCCTCTCGAAAATCAACAGAAACTTTTAATTATATTCTTTTATGTTGTCTAATAAATGAGTCTATCGTTTGTGATATTTCGCTTAGTTGTTCAGCAGCTGATAATCTGGCCAGAACATCGTCGGCTCCTGCATTGGGATCTCATGCAGTAGAAAAGATTGTACTGCAGCTGATGTTTAGAATATAGTTCAGTAGCTAGACACAGCATTATGACACGTAATTGACCGAAAATGCCAAAGATTATTTACGAAGGCAGTAGTGCAAGGAGGCCTATAGTATAATTGCTCTCAATAAATACATTTGAAAATAACAAATCCCTTGGATTTCTTAGTTTACTAAACATTAACTACTAGGCTTGATTCCATTCGCACCGTTTCTTTTGCCTAGGATATTTAAGTTTCTTACGCATAGGTGTCGTTTGGAGGTTTGAGGATCCTGAAAGCTTGCGCAGACGCTGTTTTCGATGACGTAATAACAGTGGAACGACATTCTGGCGATGAAAATCTCCTGATCGATTATTGTTTTTGTTTAACTGACTGTTTATTTTGTTTTATTTTTCTCTCTTCCTCAGAATATGTCATAGCTTGACTTTTTTTTCTTTAAACAACATGAAGCATTGATACTTGCAGCCGAAGAGGTCTACCTCTTAGGTAGAAGAAAGCTGTATGTTCAGAAGAAATTGACCTCTCAGACAGGCGTGAAATGAAATTTTCGGGAAATTTTTATCACGTGCTTTTGGTCCCTGAGGTATAACGAGGATTTTGTAAGTTACAAGGTTTGTACTAATTATTCTGTCCATACGTACTTCGTCCTTACGTAACAATGCCTCTTTCATTTTTTTTTTTTATCGTGCCCCTGTCTTGCAGTGAGTGCCCAACTTGTGTACATTGGCGATACTAGTTGGTGCAGTTGACTTTGAAGATTAGTGCTCACTACAACGCTGACCTAGGCCTCTCTTGACCTAAGCAGTGAATGAAGTACCTTGCAATAGACGACTGTTGTTGGTATCAGTTAGGGGGAAGAATATCATGGGCCTTGCAGTCTTGTCTCAGAAATCCTGCTGAGAACCAGAAGGCTGAGTAGCCTACCTTCTGGATTCAACCTCTCTGAGGAAAAATAAACAGCTAAATAGAGCTGTACCTTTCAGTTTGTGCAAGAGTATGAATAGGTTACCTTATGTTGCAACTGGTCAAGGTTGAGTTTGAGGCGATTCTTTAAAACAAGGTCTTTGTGTTCTTTGTTGCGTAAAAATAGACCTGGGCTACTTATCTCAGAATGTGCGACATCAAGCGTTCTTAAGTGTGGATTTTTATCAGGTTGTTTCCGATTCTGTATGATTTGATTTTAT
>NC_061087.1:4111942-4149442 GCF_015104395.2 Macrobrachium nipponense
GATTAACGCAAGAATGACTAAATGCAAAAGTTTTGCTTAAACCAGTTACTCAGTTTGACCTGGGGAGAAGGGACTAATCATTCAAGTTGATTGAGTGAATATAGATTATTATCAGAATGTGCTATTTAAAGAAGGCCAGTACACCCTAGTACTAAACGTGAATATTGAACGATAATCCAGGCATTCCCTCAAACGCAGAATTTGTAGTTATTTGACAGGGACAAGATATTTATTTCAAAACTGGCGGGTACAGGTCATCAGAGGCGTAGTCCCAGGTCACCAAAGGTCATGTTGCCTTTACTGCTGATCCCGTCGGGGCACTCGTTCTGTGCCGTGGGTCAGAGTCCTCTTGTCAGAGAGATTTTGTTGAAGGCAGAGCTTGTCTCCGTCTTTACTTTTTGTTTTTTCATTTAAATTTCATTGATCCCTTTTGTTTGGCCTCTAGTGGTTGGAGTGATTTTTTTCACGGAAGCTTGCCATTTTGTATTATGTCGTGAGTTTTAAGGTGGGCTTACACGTTATAACAGGACCTTAAATGCTAACTAGGACATACATACATGATATACCTTGACAAGGTGCCATTTCCCCTAACGAGAGTTGCGTGTCGAGAAAGAGAAGACAGTGATCTGTGGCACATTCATACTTTGTGGTTTTTCGTATCTAGTTTTACTCTAAGTATACTTCTTTATTTCTTCTCTCGTACTGGACTGCTGTCCATAGAGGGCTTGTAGCATTCTGCTTTTATGGCAGTCACGAAACACACTCCATTCTCACCTACTTACGGCCACAACGCCATCTCTTACCTTTAACCTTACATTTGTGTTTAAATTGCCTAGCACAGCCACTCTTTCTTGTTTAGCATCCCCACAAAGCCCATATCCAGTCTCTCCAGTGTACACACACTTTGACGCTCATTCTTCTCTAATCCTTTTCTCCTGCCATACTAACTCTCAGCCTGCACTCCTCAAGAACAAGCATTTGTATTCGCTCGCTCTTTTCTAGAGTCTTCCAGAGATGCGAGTGTTTCACTTTTCTTGGAGCTAAACTTTCCTGCTACTGCAGACAATCACTCTGTTATTCTTTCATTCGTACATATAAACACATACACATACGCTACCCTTTCTTCGTCGACTCACCCAGTGATCATTTTCTGGTTCTTTAGTGCATGTATGCACACTCAGAACCCAGGATAAAGTAACTGTTATCATACTTTTTACAACAACGATAATAGGATATGGTACTGCAAACTCTATGCCTCGGGCATTTAGTTACTCGAACACCGCGAGTGCCTGCAACAAGACGTATAATGGATTTATGTATGTATTTGTATATATACATACACATTCACATGAATAACTTGATCACGAAATATATAAAACATGATGCTATGTATAAATAAAGGTAATGCCACGGAGGGAAAATGAAAAGACGAGAAATACTGAGATCTTTCGGTCTAAACGACCCTTAACTTGAGGCGCACCTCAAGTAAAGGGTCGTGTAGACCGAAAGATCTCGGCATTTCTCGTCTTTTCATTTTTCCTCCGTGGCATTACCTTTATTTACACATTCACATACACACATCCACAGATGGGTAGATAGATAGATAGCATGTGTGAGTTGGACATTTGTTGTTCTTATCATTGAGACTTGAAATGTATGACTAGAAATTCGTTATCGTATGATTCTCTTTCAGACGTCTAGTATCCTGAATAATATTAGTTTAGATTGCTTGAGGTTCAGCTTTTAATATCCTGTTTCTCCTCATATTTACTTTAAAAAAGCCATTACACCTTTAACTTTTATGTTAAAAATTTTATTATTATACGCATTATATTTAGATGTTTGCCAGTCGCTGATAAGCATCTGAGAAGCTTTGGTTTAAGGACTGATGCCTAACGTATGACTTTAAAGGCTATAAAGCTAAGAGTAAAGAGTATAATATTCCTCAGTTTCATTACTGAATGTGCAGCCTCGTTACTGAGTAAAAGCAACAGTATTTAGTTCTGCTAAGTATGGCTGTCTAGCGAATTTCTTAAGTGAAAATTTTACGTTAATGCTCTTCCCTTTTGCACTACACCAGTCAGTCTACCCTACCAAATGATTTATGAGGTTTAGATAACATCATTGTCTATTCATTTTTTATAGTGAATTAAATACAAAATTTTTAAGTCTCGTATTTATTATTATTATTATTATTATTATTATTATTATTATTATTATTATTATTATTATTATTATTGCTTGCTCTATCACAGTCCTCCAATTCGACTGGGTGGTATTTATAGTGTGGGGTTCCGGGTTGCATCCTGCCTCCTTAGGAGTCCATCACTTTTCTTACAATGTGTGCCGTTTCTAGGATCACACTCTTCTGCATGAGTCCTGGAGCTACTTCAGTCCTCTAGTTTTTCTAGATTCCTTTTCAGGGATCTTGGGATCGTGCCTAGTGCTCCTATGATTATGGGTACGATTTCCACTGGCATATCCCATATCCTTCTTATTTCTATTTTCAGATCTTGATACTTATCCATTTTTTCCCTCTCTTTCTCTTCAACTTTGGTGTCCCATGGTATTGCGACATCAATGAGTGATACTTTCTTCTTGACTTTGTCAATCAACGTCACGTCTGGTCTGTTTGCACGTATCACCCTATCCGTTCTGATACCATAGTCCCAGAGGATCTTTGCCTGATCGTTTTCTATCACTCCTTCAGGTTGGTGCTCGTACCACTTATTACTGCAAGGTAGCTGATGTTCTTGCACAGGCTCCAGTGGAGGGCTTTTGCTGAATCATGCCTCTTTTTGTACTGGTTCTGTGCAAGTGCCGGGCATTCACTTGCTATGTGGTTTATGGTTTCATTTTTCGTATTGCACTTCCTGCATATGGGAGAGATGTTATTTCCGTCTATCGTACTTTGAAACATATCTGGTTCTTAGGGCCTGATCTTGTGCCGCTGTTATCATTCCTTCAGTTTCCTTCTTGAGCTCTCCCCTCTGTAGCCATTGCCAATTGTCATCGCTGGCTAGTTCTTTAGTCTGTCTCATGTATTGTCCGTGCATTGGTTTGTTGTGCCAGTCCTCTGTTCTTTCTGTCTTTCTCCTGTCTCTGTATATTTCTGGGTCTTCGTCTACTTTTATTAGTCCTTCTTCCCATGCACTCTTTAGCCACTCGTCTTCACTGGTTTTCAGATATTGCCCCAGTGCTCTGTTTTCGATGTTGACGCAGTCCTCTATACTTAGTAGTCCTCTCCCTCCTTCCTTTCGTGTTATGTATAGTCTGTCCGTATTTGCTCTTGGGTGTAGTGCTTTGTGTATTGTCATTTGTTTCCTGGTTTTCTGATCAATGCTGCGGAGTTCTGCCTTCGTCCATTCCACTATTCCTGCGCTGTATCTGATTACTGGCACTGCCATGTGTTTATGGCTTTTATCATATTTCCGGCGTTGAGTTTTGACTTGAGTATCGCCTTGAGTCTCTGCATATTCTTTTCCTGATCGTGTCCTTCATCTCTTGGTGTTTTATATCTCCTCCTTCCATTATTCCCAGGTATTTGTATCAGTCTCATCTATGTGTTTGATGTTGCTCCCATCTGGTAGCTTTATCCCTTCAGTTCTCGTTACTTTGCCTTTTTGTATGTTGACTAAGGCGCATTTTTTTCTATTCAAAAAATCCATCCTGATGTCCCCAGATACAATCCTTACAGTCTGGATTAGGATATCTATTTCCTTGATGCTCTTACCATACAGCTTGATGTCGTCCATGAACATCAGATGGTTGATTTTGTTGCCTCTTTTCTTGAGTTGGTACCCGGCATCCATCTTCTGTAGTACTTTTGTCATGGGAATCATGGCTACTACGAAGAGTAGTGGGGACAGTGATCACCCTGGAAGATCCCTCTCCTGATATTAACCTCTGCTAGTCTTATTCCAGAGCTTGTAAGTATTGTATTCCAGTTGCGCATTGTATTTTTGAGGAAGCTGATGGTATTTTCCTCTGCCCCATATATTTTTCAGGCATTCTATTAGCCAGTGTGTGGATATCATGTCGAAGGCTTTCTTATAGTCTATCCATGCCATGCTTAGGTTGGTTTTCCTTCTCCTACTGTTCTTCATTACCATTTTGTCTATCAGGAGCTGGTCTTTTGTGCCCCTACACTTCCTTCTGCAGCCTTTCTGTTGGTGGGGGATGGTGTTTGTCTCCTCTAGGTAGTTGTATAGCCTTTCACTGATGATACCTGTTAGTAACTTCCACATTATTGGTAGGCAGGTGATAGGCCTGTAGTTACTGGCTATATTTCCCTTACTCTTGTCTTTTTGTACTAAGGATGTTCTTCCTGTGGTCATCCATTTGGGTGCTTGGTGATTTGAGATACAATGCTGGAGTTGTTCTGCTATTCGTGGGTGTAGGGCCTTGAAGTTTTTTGAGCCAGTATCCATGGACTTCATCGGGACCTGGGGCTTTCCAGTTTTAGCATTTTCTTTAAGTTGGTGTAACTGACTGTGTCTGTCGTGATGTCTGTGAAATCTTTTGTTTTATTCTCCCTGTTTCTTCTTCCTTGACTTCCTGGAGCCATTTTGCATGTTTGTTGTGTGAATACCGGATTGCTCCATATGTTTTCCCATAGTCTCTTACTTGGTTCGGCTTCAGGAATTTCTGGTGGTTGTCTTCCCCTCTTAGTTGGCTGTATAGTCTTTTCTGGTTGGTTCCGAATAGTTTGTTCTGTTGGTATCCCTTATTCCTGTTCATGTACCGTTGGATCTTGTGTGCTTTGGCCTTAAGCCTCTGTTTTACATCTTCTATTGTGTTGTTTAGTCCCTTCTCTTGTACTTTGTATTTCTCGTTGAGTTCCTCCCTTGTTTTCTTGCTTCTTAGCCTTTTTTCCGCCATCTCTTTCAGTTTACTCAAGTCAGATCTCATCACCATGATTTGCTTTTCCAGGCGCCTTTTCCAAGGAGGTTGCTGTTTTGGTTTCTGTTGGGTTGGTTGTGACGGTGGTGTTGGTGTTCGAATCCCCATCAGTTCTGCTACTAATCTTGCTCCTGCATATGTCAAGTTATTTGTTTCTGTGATACTGGTGGTGTGTATTGTTATTATTATTATTGTTATTATTATTATTATTATTATTATTATTATTATTATTATTATTATTATTATCGGCTTTGAAAATATCTCAAATATCTGAGAGAAAAGATCGAATCTTTATATATATATATATATATATATATATATATATATATATATATATATATATATATATATATATATATATATATATATATATATATATATATACACACTATATATATATATACATATATATACATATATATATCATATATATATATATATATATATATATATACATAGTATATATATATATGTATACACACACAACACACACACACACATATATATATATATATATATATATATAATGTATGTGTCTACACACATTTATATATATATATATCATTATGGTTTTGCTTAAGCCATTATGATGACTATCATTTAATTAGTCTTTAACTTTTAATAAGATAAGGAGTTTGTAGCATTAGTGTATTTGTACATCTTACTGAATTCCTGCCTTAGAAATTCTTGGAATGAGGAGAAAAAAGATTATGATTCTGTATGCCACCTTTAGAGAGGCATTCCAGTCTGGGTTTAACATCAGTAAGTGGTCTTTTATATTTTTCGGTTATAGCTATAGATATATTTTTTTTTTTGGCCTAATCTCCCTTAACATACCTTTTCCTTTTCGCTGAATCTTGAGTGAATGAAATTTTACAATGATTGCCTTCTGAATCGTGACTTGCCTCTTGTCTTTCTTTTAATGCCACTCGAATAAAACGACAAGGGCATTTGCATGTCTTCTTAAAAGCTTGGGGTAAGTATGCATTAAAATATTATCCTCTGATTGTTCTGGGATTATTCAGATTTCCTGGGAGTAGATGATTTTCATTAGTACCAGCGTATGAGACCAGTTGCTGTTAATTTTGAGAAAACTATGTCTTAGGTACTTGTGTCCTTTGGTTATCGTTTAATCTTGGTTCCAAAGGTTTTTCATTCAGGCCTGGTGTGTATTCTGTTTCTGCCGCCACTTCTTTCTTTTTAACGTCTCTCCTCGTTTCTAGTATTTTCCCTCTTTGTATCAAACTTAACTTGTCTCTTGTGTGTATGTGCGATGCGTTTGCTACACCACAGGACTTTCGTTTAGCGAATTCATGCATGTACTGGGTTTGGTCATTATTTGGATACGTAACCGTGAATGACTGCAAAGCAGTGACTTGTAGGTTTCACCACTATTCTCTCGTTGAGCGAATTTGAGAAACTTTGACTCCGATCAGAATATGGATGGGTGACCACAAGTGAAAACTTTCCGTTGCCACATTTTGATCTCCTGGTGGTATGGGCATGGTGTTATTAACCTTATTCCTCCAGAAATCAGTGCCTAGCCATTTACATTAGACCTCGGGCATCGGGAGTGAGCGGCTAGAGTCACAGTTAAGCCTGAGAAGGCAGGAGAGTGAGTGAATCTATTCCTGTTATATTTGTAAGTCTACTTCCTAATATTGAGAAACTGGGATTTCGGGAACCACCTTTACATGTCGAACTATTCATGCTATCCAACACGGAAGAAAAAACTCCAACTAAACGAACAGACGGCGAACACGAGTCTAATGGGCGAATAAACTTTGTTTATAATTTTGACATGCTAAACTAATTTACCTGGAGTCAGTGATAGTAAATGCTGCTTAATTTTATCGTCAGTTATAGAAGTGTGTCGCTTTTTGGGGAGAAAACTCATGTCTGTAGAAGGTCAGGGCAAAAATGACGTCGTGTTGTTAAATACCATATGTATGGTCTCCAGAGAAGAGGCAAATTAATTCGTTAATCATTTTTTGATGCGTAAAGCGCTAAATATGGCTGTCTTGATTTTCAGTAAGGTGTTAAAAGATATTTAATCTTATACCATAGGCACACAGATGCACCTTTTGTTTGTCTTAAGGTAGAAGAACAATGGAAAAGCATTAAGAGTACAAGGAAAAGTGAGTAATAAAAAGGAAACATTCACGTGTTTTATCAACGAGCTGAAGAAAGAAGCCCAGATCTTCAGGGTCTATCTGTCTGGTCAAGATTTTCGTCAAAAAATAAAACAAAGTAATCAACAAAAGGCTATGGTAAACCGGAAAGACCCGCCTCCCTCGTCCAAAAAAAACCCAAAGCTTTGAATGAAATGTAAATAGGCTCCATAACGATTATAATAGAGGGAAAAAAAGAAAGAAAAAGGAATACCTAGTAGGTGCTTGACAGATGCCGCTACGATGGTGGCAAAGTTGAGTTTGTGTCGTGGATAGAGTTATTAACCCTGGGGAGGGTTTAGGACCATCCTCAGGGGATGTAAGGTTGCCTCTGTAAGTTGGATGTAATAGGGTGGAGGGGGGAATGAGAGGGGCATAGGGGAGTGAGAACGGCAAAGAGACTAAAGTGTGGTTGGGAGGATGAATGGGAGACTTGGAGGGGAGCGACAAGGGAGGGAGGGAGGTGATGGATGCCAAGTGCAAGGATGTGATGGTAGAATCCCTTTGAAGTTTAATGAAGCGAACAAATGATGAACCATAACTATTATGGAGAGCGTCGGGGTAGAGGAGTGAGGGGCCGGGGGATGGGTGCCCGGAGGAGGAGAGGATGTGGAAATAGGAGTGTCGGCGTTTTAATACAAGGGGTGGCGATGTTGTCCTTCACTCTCTGGGTCACGGCGTTGTACAAAGCGTTTGTCCTAGAGGATGCTTGAGATCCGCCGTGAAATTATAAATGTGTGTGTCTGTGTGTGTCTTGTTGGAAGTGATGCCTGAGTGATGATATTTATGAATGTGTCAGAGAGAGAAATTCAAGTTTGGGTTAAAAATAATTAATTGGTAAATAATGATCGCACAGCGGAAAGTGGGTTTCTAGTTGGAAGACTTAAAAAGAGAAATGCAGTTCTTCTAGTTTTGTATTATTACCTTACCCGATTTCAACTAAACAGGCTTAGCCACCTCTTTCATGATTGAAGGCAATTTACCCGTCTCAGTTTCTGTGGAATGTTTTCCTGGTATGCCTCCACATCAGTAGGTATCCATCATAGATAACTGATTGCTTTCGTGCTGCAAGCCAGTTATAATTATAATATATAAATATAGATCTAATTATATATATATATAGATATATACATATATATATGATATATATATATATATATATATATATATATATATATATATATATATATATATATATATATATATATATATATATATATATATATTATATAATATATATGTGTGTGTGTGTGTGTGTGTGTGTGTGTGTGTGTGTGTGTGTGGAACGTGTTTGTGAAATATTAGTAACAATATATTGTAAGCATTCTAACGATTTGTCAATATTAATCTTAGGCAGAGGCATAAAAGAAAGAAGAAATATACATAAGACCGATAACATGATTGACAAATGAGTGAAGTATGACCAACAGCGGTTGACCTCCAGTAGAGATAAGTAAAGGGTGGGTAATGATAGTAATAATAATAATAATGAAACTGAAGGTGCACATAATGAAAAAAGACAAGAATGCCGCATTAAGTCGCCCGTTGATAATAGATTTTCGATCGTGCGATAGATTTGCTTAATTATATATATATATATATATATATATATATATATATATATATATATATACATATATATATAATATTTATATATATATATATAATATATATATATATATATATATATATATATATATATATATATATATATATATATATATATATATATATATACAATATAGATACAAAGAAAAAAAAAGGGGGTTGGGGGAGGCGGGGGATACTTGCTTTGGATATTTCTGCTCGAAAATTTACGGTCTTCAGAGTTTCTTCCTTGTCTCTCTCACGCCTTCTCTGTCGTCTTTCTTCCTTCTCTGGTCTCCCGTTTGTCCCTCGCCGTGTTCCTTCTCCACATTCGCTCTCTCTCTCTCTCTCTCTCTCTCTCTCTGTCCTTCCTAATGCCGCCCGTAGTGGGTGGCGGTAGTAGGTCTGTCTTATCTCTCCATCGCTCAACTCTTAAAGTTTGAACCAACATTTCTGGTTTTCTGTAACAAAGTTTACTATCACTAATCCGGTCGACCTTTTTAGGGCCTTTGCAATGAAATCCTCTTGAAGTCCGACTTACATTTATTTATCTTTTTTTACGTATCATTTTAAGGTCGATCTTATTAAAGGGATTTTCTTTTATTCGTGTCTTCGGTACTGTTCAAAGCGCCTTATTGAAAAACGCCAATATCAAGTAATGGGGATTATTATTATTAGTATTTTTCTATTTTTCGTTTTCTTTTGTACTTGGATATCCTGAGCTAATCTTAATTGGATGCTTGGGTGTTGAGCCCTTCTTTCTCTCTCTCTCTCTCTCTCTCTCTCTCTCTTCTCTCTCTCTCTCACTCTCTCTCTCTCTCTCTCCTCTCTCTCTCTAGGAATTTGAAGATATTTAAATTATAATTCTTATTTCTTAATGTATTAACATGAAACTTTTTCTACATTCTTTCATATGCTTTTCATTGTGGTATCCATGAAAAAAATGATAGTGTTACGAGAGAGAGAGAGAGAGAGAGAGATCGTGTTCCATTTTTTTGTTCCAAAAGTGCATGCACGTTTACGATGCTATCGTGGAGAGAGAGAGAGAGAGAGAGAGAGAGAGAGAGAGAGAGAGAGAGAGAGAGAGAGAGAGAATTAGCGTTCATCCCTTGTTTGAATTTTCATGTAGACATGCATATGCTCATCAAAAGACGGCGTCAAGGAGAGAGAGAGAGAGAGAGAGAGAGAGAGAGAGAGAGAGAGAGAGAGAGAGCGCCGCAAGCTCGTATTTTGCAAGCACTGAGGGAGCTCTAACAGCGAAGCCGACAGTTTTTCTTACTCTACGTAGGAACGTAAGTGCAGATGATATACCGATAAGGTAACCCTCACGACCGCAACCCCCTCCACCTTTGGGGAAGTGGGGAGGGGACCCTTCCCGCGCTTTGCCACCCCTCCTCCCTTAAAATACCAACATGTGTGTTTCGGTAGAGAACAAATGTGTGGTTGTCTAAGAGGTGGTAATTGGCACTTAAGGAAAATGATAAAGGTGAGGAGGTAATTTATGTTTGCAGATGTATGATTCTATTCCCGTTGTTTTGAAGATATTTTCTTTTCTCGCGTTGAAGGATTGCTCTCTTTGTTTTTGTTATTATTTGACTGATTAAGGTAGGAATGTCAGATCGATGCTAGGACAACCTTGATAAGCATTGCCGTTACTTCCAGACAAAACCGATTTGCTGCTTGTGTTTTTGCTTTAGATCTTTTGTTAATCAATCCGTATTGCCTTGTTCTCTTTCGTTTTCCCTTTTTCTCTTTCATTTTCCCTTTACTGTTGCCTTTTTCTCTTTCATTTTCCCTTTTTCTCTTTCATTTTCCCTTTACTGTTGCCTTTTTCTCTTTCATTTTCCCTTTTTCTCTTTCATTTTCCTTTTACTGTTGCCTTTTTCTCTTTCATTTTCCCTTTTTCTCTTCATTTCCTTTCTCTTTCATTTCCTTTTGCCTCTTTCATTTTCCCTTTACTGTTGCCTTTTTCTCTTTTCATTTTCCCTTTTCCTCTTTCATTTTCCCCCTTTCTGGTTGCCTTTTGTTTCTCTTTCATTTTTCCCTTTTTTTTTTCTCTTCATTTCCCTTTTAGCTGTTGCCTTTTTTTTCTCTTTCATTTCCCTTTTTCCTCTTTCATTTTCCCTTTTTCTCTTTCATTGTCCCTTTTTCTCTTTCATTTTCCCTTTTTCTCTTTCATTTTCCCTTTACTGTTGCCTTTTTCTCTTTCATTTTCCCTTTACTGTTGATCAGCTCACCGTATTTCCGCTTTTATGAATAGTGTTTCGTTTGAATTTCCATCATCTAGTTCTTGATACCTTTATTATATATTAAAAACAAATCTCTGTCTCGTAGGAGTTGAACCCATTATTTTCCTTCTCCTCACCTGTATTTTTTAAGGTCGCTCTGAATTGCGAGGCCATTAAGGTGCCAGTTCCTTCGGCCTCTTTCAGAAAAAAGGCAACCTCGGAGAAATTGTTCCTTAATGATTCCCCCCCCCCCCACCCCCTTTGAAAATGACCTGACAAAGTTGATATAGACGGCGATAGATATTCTTTTTGACGCTGTCAAATTCTCGTCTACTTGTTTATAGCTAACCTTGGCCTTTATCATAAACATGTCATAAATTTAATTGATTATTGAGAGAAGTAATGATGTCTTGTTTTTATGCACTATTTACAACAACAATTTCAGAGGTATGTTATTTTGTCATCGAATATCGGTCAAGTATCCAAGTCGTAATGAATGAATGGGATGGCAGCTTCTATAAGGAACGCTTTCCGTAATCTCTATTGATTACTGTCTCGCTCAAAATGAAATGACAAGTTCTAGTGAAAAGTAACAGATCACTTGTTATTTAGTTGTATACTGTTTTCTACCAAAGGTACTGAAATGAACTAAACTTCATGCCAAAAACCTTCATGAATTATTGAATAATTCCCATTCTCCTGTGTACGTTAGACATGTTTTCTTTTCCTGTACAATTGCTGAAATTATTTTCATCCCGTTCAGTTATGTAATATTATACGATGTTAATTATTTTGCTATATGGTAATGTTAATCATACTATTATTGAGAACAAAGCCGGCGAACATTTGACTAATCCTTCGTCATTTTAGTGGATGCATTTCTTTGTAAAGACTAAATGGTGAACGTTTGTGTATATCAAGTCTTCAAAAGATAAAGTATATTCTTATATATCCATTTTTCCTTTCACTAAAATTATATGAATGATTGTTACTTTCATTGCCCCATCTCAAAATGTATTTCAAGGTTAGGCATCACTCTTTGGGCAGCAACTCGAGAACTGACGTAAAGAAACCCTTCAGATATTATCTTTTACAAGTATGGATTTTTTTAACAGTTAAGTTGTCACCGGAGTCGTCTATTTTCGTTTCACAACTTTTAAGACTTTTTTTCTTTCTTTTTTAAAGTAAATAAGATTTTACTTTCATTCTCACTCAATACAGATTCTTTAGCCCATAGTAATAATATAAATGCCTTGTTTAGAAATATCTAAATGTATACGTGAGGCAGATAATTATGGGGTTATTTTTCTTTCGACAGCACCCGTGACTCCACGCACTTCCAAGCCGCTCTCATCATTGTTTCAAATAACGACGCCCTTTGTGTTGCCTTGCCGTAAATTCATACAATGCATGCATATGAATGTTGAGTGTAACTTTCACAACGTAATATTAAATCCGATGAAAGTTATGCAGGTGGAGTGAATTAAGTAAATTTAATTTTTCTTAAAAAACTTAATTGAATTCTTATGTGTAGTTTTTAATGATAATAGAATGTTTAAGGAATGTTATCATTGCGATTATAGCTTTGAGTCCTTTCATTGTACAATTTTGATATTGACGTACTTGATAATATTTGCACCCGTACGGCAATCCTTCAATCACATCCCTAGACAGCCTTCGAACCTGAGATGTTACTCAAGTATCCCAAAATACATTAAGTCTACTCGAGTATTTTGTAAACTTGATGCAACGCAGAGGACGGCAGCAGCCCCGCGTCAGCACACAACCCCTTCTGAGAGAGATTGAATGTATTTGCAAGGTTTTAAGCTAACTATTTTCAATCCCTTCATTTAATTACAACTTGAGTTCAATAACGTCCTGAATTACGCATGAAATCAGTGTTAATTACAACTCTGTGTCCAATTACCATCTTCATTGTTCAGGACATTTAATTAACCTTTCCGGGTTTTTTTTCCGCGTTTTATCTTCGTCTCGGTTTTTTCGTGTCTTATTTCATCTTTTTTTTTTCTTTAGTGATTGTGTTCGAGGTGTTGCTTTTTTAATTCTATTTTACCAATGAACGCACGCGCGCGCGCACGCACACACACACACCACACACACACACATAATAACTGGGATTGCTTAATCTTTTATAGCATTAATGTTCATTAGTATTGTTCCTTCGCTTATCTACCTTCTCCGCTCCTTTTCCCTATCAGTTTCATTTCCGTGTATCTCCTCTCCTTCGTCCGCTGTTGCGAAAGCGAAGGAAATAATAACAAGAAATAACTAGTTATACGCTGCAATACGACTATCGGTAGATGTACAGAAAGAAAGGAGAAAAGGCGTAAAGGGGATGGCATCGGAGAGAGAGAGAGAGAGAGAGAGAGAGAGAGAGAGAGAGTGGGGGGATGGGGGTAGGGAAGGAGGTGTATCCGGGGGGCTTAGGTTTCGCCTTCAAAGGTGCATAGCGCGCCTTTGCCCTAAACACGGCCTGTCTAATTGGACTTCGTTAGTTGGGGAGTTGGGAGTTTTACCACTCCTCCCAAAGTCATTACTGAATTCATTAGTAGAGCTGGGCGTTTGCTAATTAACAAAAAACAGGCGAACGTGAGCGAGCAACAAAGGCTTATCACCCTCCTCTCGCCTCGCCCTTTAATGAGCGCGCTTATGGCACCTTTCCTACCGTCTTCGGTTGCGGGATGGGCGTCTGTTTGGGAGGTGACTGAAAAGCGCCCACTTTCTCCTGCCGCAGCCCTTCCACCGCCTCTCGTAAATGATCTTTAGACGCCCTTCAGACGCTGATTACCGCCGATTATAATTGGCGGTGCAGAAGGCCCTCTTACGCCCTTCTTGCACTATCGAGATGTCACTCAGTAGTTGGCGGCTGGCGCTGTTACAGTCTGCCGCCCCCTCTCCTCCCCCGCCTCCTCATCCTTCCCTCCCCCTTTCTCCCTCCCTCCCTCCTACCTCCTCCCCTCTTCTCTTCCCGTTCACTCATTCTCCCCCCATGTCCCGCTATCCTTCCACCATCCACTTCTTCATCCTCCTCCTCCTCCTTCTTCCTCCTCCTCCTCCTCCTCCTCCTGGCGTTTGTCTTCGACACCTTCATGACCCCTCAACCTACTTTCTCAATTTGCTTCTAATTCGGCACCATCTGCCTTATCATCTTGTTTCCCGTCGAATGCTGTCGTGATCTCTCTTCGGAATGAAGGGGAGGCCAGTGATGTTCTCACTGATGATGTCCTGTCAACGGGCTGTGGTAACATCGCTCAGATAAATAATACAGCTAACGCTGTTGCTGTCATCCGTGTGATAAGTTTTATGGCCTTTTTTTATGTTATTATTAGTGTTAATACTACAAAAGTATCTGCTTTCTCTCGTTGCAAGCATTATTACTGCGAAGAAGACAAGAATGTAACTGTTCTTGTTCTTCAAGCGTCTGACACAACACATAATCCTTATAGATTAGTTTTTTTATGATTACTTCTTTGTGGAATAGCAAGTAACTTTGCTGGCACTGCATTGTGTGTTTTAGCATGTTTACTTGGCTTCGATTGACAAGCCTTTAGAAAGCCATAATATTATTCTTTCATTTGCAATTTAACTTCATTAAGCAACACTGTGTACACTGTACCTAACCTTTGCATGGCAACGCTCCAAACTCCGGTAAATAGCATTGCCACTGCCTTCGTATTCCAATATCAATTATAGGAAGACCAGCGAAGATAGTGAGTCGCATATTTTGCCGTAGAAGGAAGCATATACTAGGCCTTCATGTAGACCAGTCATTCGTCGTATGTTCCTTAAGAGTAATATGAGATTGTCCTGTGATTTATAGAATTATATGTAGCGATTTTATCAGTATCATTATTTTTAGGGTACTGCACCAACCCTCAGGCTTCACTCGACCCATCTCAGCCTAGTCATGTGGAACTGTGACTCCCGAGGAGGTTGTCTATCCAGCTCCTCCACGTGTTACCCAAGACTAGCCTTCTTTGCACTGTACCCTACAATGCCAACGGTATTGGTACGTCATTCTTGCGTCCATAGCACCCGTAGGTTGTTTTCCTATATCTCTAAGTTTATAATTACGCTAATATCTCTATCACTCTTTTCCATGTCCAAGGTTGCATGACGAATAACAGTTTGTTAGTTTTGCACTTTCTTCCTGTGCAGCAATTAAAGCAAAATGTTATCTGTCACTAGTCACTGACCTGTCTGTCTGATCAATATGTGGAGAGTTGTAATCACATGATCTGGAATTATTGTCACGCTGTTTTTTATTCTTAATTTCTTGTGTATTTCTGTTTTTCCTCCATCGATTTTTCAAACCTTTTGATCATGAAAATTCTTGACTAGAGGTAACGGCAGAACAACGCCGCCCACATTCATAAAGTGTGCACGAAAGAAGACCAGGTTGCCTGAAAGATTTATTTATCACCATACACTGTTATCTTAATAGACGACCACTTGATAAAACAATTCAGATCTTACTTTGCCTATACTTTGCAGAATAGAAATGAGATAAGCATTCATCGTCGTCTCAACATGTGGTTTTAGGAAATGTGGATGGGGACAAAGACGAGAATGGGTGGTAATCAGTTTGGTTTCCCTCAGTTTGGTTTCCCTCCTCCTTGCAGTGTCTATGAATATCTATGAATATCGATGTGTGTGTGTGTGTGTGTGTGTGAAGGCTATTTATAACCGAGCAGCACTGCAAGTTTCTGTAGCAAAGGAAAGAATGTAAGTCTCCAAAATGGAGTTTTGGTGAGGAGACGGTGACATTTGGAACTGGATTTTTTTTATGAGAAGTAGAATAGGATCTTCGCTTCGGCATTTGGTGAAAATCCTTAAAAATCAAATCACGAAATCACGCCAGAACACAAATATTTAAGAAAAGACAGATAAATCCTAGATAGATCTGAAGAAGCTACTCATTTGGTATTATATACATACATACATACATACATATATACATACACACACACACACACACACATTATATATATATATATATATATATATATATATATATATATATATATATATATATTATATATATATATATATAGAGGTAATGCCACGGAGGAAAATTACCTTTACTTATACATAGCTTCATGTTTTATATATTTCGTGATCAAGTTATTCATATATATACATATATACATATACATACATACATATATATATGTTGTGTTGTGTGTGTATGTGAGTGTATGTGTGTGTATGGTATTTTTTTCATGATTAAATACGTTTGAAGATTTTTTTCCCCTTTCAACCCCCGCCAGATACCTTACAGTCATGCCAGATTCTATACCATTTCATTATACTTTATAATTGGATGATTTAAATATCCATTTGTTTTATTTAAACGCAATAATTTTCCTCTCCATCATCAAACACGTTTAGCTCCTTCTGTGTACACGAGAATTTATCCTCCTCTGTTTTACATTCATAATAGATGTTTTACATTCTAACTTGCTATTAGAATTTATGTTCGTTTGTATTTCATCTCTTACATTTCGTCTTGCATTCCCTTTGGCTCTCTTCACTTCTCTCTTCACACTCCCTTCGTTGCTGCTGCTGCTGCTGCTGTTGCCTCTGCTTCTTCTCCTCTCCACCTTATTCGAGATAATGAGACTCTTGTGTCAACTGAACAACGTAAACAGATAGTAATTACCAGCCCCCTGGAATAAAAGGGACCTAACGGAACGAATTTCTCACACACTCACACACACACACACACACACAACACACACACGGTGCTGCAGAAGATGATGACGTATTTTGTTTAATCGATGTTTTCTTTAGCGTCTTTTCAAATGGGGTGGTCTTATCCAAACTCTCTCTCTCTCTCTCTCTCTCTCTCTCTCTCTCTCTTTGGTTATAGCAGCCTTTCTGTTTGTGGTTAGCATCGTTATTATCAAACCCACCCACCCCCACTTCTTTATTTACAAATCGTTTTCTCTTTCACCGTCACCCTTCACCCTTTGAAGGAACTCACACCCCCCCCTCTCTCCCCCCCTCCCCCCAAAACCCGTTTTCCTTCTCATCGGCCATTCATTCCTCCCTCTTCCCTCCCCTTCCACTTGGCCTTCCCCTTCCCCTCTTCCCTCCGTTGTCCCACCAATCAAATCAAAGGTGAGTATGAAATAATAAAAAAGTTCCCTCGGTCATTAGAGGTGACCGGAAAGAGATAAGGTCGGTTTCTCCCCTCGATCTCTCCCTCGGCTGTTTCCCTACTTGCATTCTACCCTGGACTCTGATTATCGCCATTTTTACGCGCTATTCAGAAATGCTCTCTCTCTCTCTCTCTCTCTCTCTCTCTCTCTCTCTCTCTCTCTCAGCTAAGCAGCGATATCTTACTCCCTCCATCCTTTAGAGTACCTTATTCTGTTCACTGTGATTCGTTTTGTACATAGGTTAATAATTTCCTGTATTTATTTTACGATTAAAACAGTATTTCTTTTCCTTATTTTGGAATTCGAAGATTCTCTCTCTCTCTCTCTCTCTCTCAGCTGAGCAGCTATATCTTACTCCCTCCATCCTTCAGAGTACCTTATTCTGTTCACTGTGATTCGTTTTCTACATAGGTTAATAATTTCCTGTATTTATTTTAAGATTAAAACAGTATTTCTTTTCCTTTTTTTTGGAATTTAATTCGAAGATTCTCTCTCTCTCTCTCTCTCTCTCTCTCTCTCTCTCTCTCTCTCTCTCATAGCACGATATGCTTAGTATGGAGGGTGCCAAAACACACTTCAGCTTTTATTAAAACACTCTTAGTTTCTGACTTCCTGTAAATTCCCTAGTTTTTGTAATCATGCCGTGCGTTTTCAGATTACTCCAAGTGTGACCATTGCGTGTTATATAAATTTATATATAGGAGCATAGTCTTGATTTTATTAATTTTCCTGGTCTGGTCTTTTTGTGTCAGCGTTTGTGTTGTCTGATGCACCATGAATATCTAGTGTTGCCATAAATTCATATTCAAATTTGAATGTCAGGTCTTGGGTGTCTAGTTATTGTGGGAGCATAATATTTATGCTGACCAAACTGAATAGGTAGAAATAAATGTGGGAGGATTAAGAATCACAATTAGTTTTACAAAAAGTAATATTTCAGAAGATATGAGTTTGTGTTCTTTTCCAACAATCCATTTTTATCGTTTGTGTTGAAAATTCATCTTATTTCAGCCTTTCAACATTCAGATCATTGCTACTACCTTTCCTTATTATTTTATTTCAGTAAGTTTATCCTGGATCCCTTCGTTATGATATTTAGGTTATCAGATATATATTGAACACTGTGTAAGTCACCTGGGCGTTCCAGATGGTCTGTCAGTCCCATGGGGTGTTCAAACACCCCTAATACAGAAATGTTTATAATATCTTTATTATGTAAAATATAGTCATACGGCTGGTTCAGGATATATTTACAGTTCCTGTAGAACAGTTTGAATACCTTCTAGCTGGTTGGTATTAATATATATAAAATAATACAATAAAATAAAAGATAAAACAAAGGAAAATACTTACCAAAAACTTATATTGAGATCACATTTATTTTGAAAATACCCACAGGATGCATCAGTTTGTGTGTGTTGTTTATAATATTTATGATGAAATATTAACATAAAAAATTTAACATTACAGTCAATCTCCATATGCGTTATGCGTTAAAAATAACTGTTTATCGGTAGGAATAATTTTAACTTTTAAAAGTAAATGTCCTACTTTCAAAGAAGTCTTACTTACTATTCCTTTTCTCTCTCTCTCTCTCTCTCTCTCTCTCTCTCTCTCTCTCTCTCTCTCTCTCTCTCTCTCTCTCTCTCTCTAACGCGCTCACACACTCATTCCCTTCGTTGTTTCATTTATGCAAAAGCATTGCCTCCCCGCACCCCTCGGCCTGACTCTGGCACAGGTGATGAAAACACTGATACCTATCATTTATGAGCTACACCTGCAGAGCCACCCACGAGGGGAGCAAAAGGACGAGAAGTGGCGGAAGGAGAGAGAGAGAGAGAGAGAGAGAAAGAGAGAGAGAGAGAGATTGGAAATACTGATGAGAGAGAGAGAGAGAGATTGGAATTACTGATGAGAGCTAGAGAGAGAGAGGGTTCGAACGACTCAAGTCAAAGGCGGAGAGAGAGAGAGAATAAGTAAAAGGATGCAAAGTAAGAATGTCGAAGACGGAGAGAGAGATAGAGAGAGAGAGAGAGTGCGAAAAAAGGGAAATGAGACAATGACGGAAGAAATAGTGAAATAAGTTGGATGTTAGAAAGAGCAGTTTGGAAGAGGCAATATATATATTTTATATAGCGAAAAATGTAAGTGTGAAAGCAAACACCCAAGATATGAGGAATGTACAGAGCCTACGGGAGAAGTTGAGGCATGAAAGAAGTGGAAGGGAAGTCTGGTTAACGTTGAGGTTTTTTTTTTTCAGATCTTCGCAGCGGGAGGAAAGAGGAAAACAACCTCCACAAATGAGCTGATTATAAGGAAGAAATAATAACATCGCTCTTTAATCTAAAGTGCACTTAATGAGAAGCACTTGATACCTATCCACGTCACTTATAAAAACGGAGAGAGAGAGAGAGAGAGAGAGAGAGAGAGAGAGAGAGAGAGAGAGAGAGAGAGAGAGCTATTCCGTGTTTGCAAGTTAGAGAGGAAGAAAATGAAGCCATCCTATGCTGCAGATTGTCGATAAAGCCACATAAAATCCAATTAGATACATGAGTAAGAATTGCTGAATAAAAAGGTAGAGAAAGCTCTCAGAAAAATAGTACAAAACGTCATTGGGGAACCTGTAGAGGACGTACAAAGAAGATAAACAGAAATTTTAACAGGAATTTTGCAAAAATAAAAAGATAAAAAATGTGTGATCAAGAGGAGAAAATTTAACTATTCGTTAAAGGGCCAGGAAGACATACAAGCGGGCCATCATTATAACTTAAGCTGCAGAAGGTTAGTGTTTGAAGCATACGACAATCGGAACAGAAATTAACGAACTTAATTAAAATGCTTTTAGAACCGCGACAGATCGTACCTCTCTTTATGTATATCCGTTTTGTTTGAGTTTACGTCTCTCTCTCTCTCTCTCTCTCTCTCTCTCTCTCTCTCTCTCTCTCTCTCTCTCTCTCTCTCTTAGAGTGCTATTCGAGTTTGTGGGCGTTTTACTTATAGCCTATATCAGCGCTATAATTCAGGTAGAATTATCGTTATAACCCGATGAGTGAACTAGATTGCTTTCTAAAGGAACCACTTTGTGCCTGTGTTTGAACTCCTAATTAATTCCTTCCTTTATGTGCTCAGTTAATTGTTTGTTGGCATTAAGAAAATGCGGCCATAATTAGTCGTGCCTTCCCCTGCTCTTTACTCTAATATGCATTGCGTTTTTCCGTTTGTTTGTTTGCTTATTCTTGCCGTTTTATTGAGCGCATTAAATCATTTAGTGACGAGGGGTCAAACCATCATTTCAGAGTTTCGTAAGGCGACGACACGGGAGGGACACTCCACCTCCCTTCCGTGAGGGACAGTGTTTTGCTCCTTGTTATTAGTTTGGCTCGCCATTAAAATCATCTTAATGCGGTTTTTATGATGAGGCTGAAATGACTGACTGACTGACTGATCATCAAGCTTGAGTTTTGTGAATATAGGACCCGCGAGTGATGTGAAATAATTGGTAATCTCTTAGTCCATCAGGCGAGTCATTATTGGCCTGCGACACCGGGTGGGTCGACATTAAAATTGCTAGTTTACGCCGCCACGCTGTGACGCCTAGTAATGCGGGGAAAGACCAAGTCAAAATCTGTCCACTGTGGCGCACCTACCTACCCTTGCGGGCCCACCTGGTGCTCCTTGGCAATACATCTGAATAATCTTAAGGGATTGCGGTTATAAATCTAGGATTGCATCGCTTCGCGGTGCTGCCTCATCCCCAGCAGTGACTCAAAACATATGCTCTCTAACCTCTCTCTCTTCATTAACCGATGTTTGTTCAAGATACTTGGGGCAAGTAATAGGCAGAAAGAATGTTGAAAAAGTAAATTATAAATACGTTAAATAATGCGATAGAAGAATAGGACAGATAGCTTTGCTGAGAACCAGTAGGGTTATTTGTTTTACTAGACCAATTAGCTGATTAGCAGCTCACCTAGGGCTGGCCCCAAGGATTACATTTCCTTTGTGGCTAGGAACCAATTGATTACTCAGCAACGGGACCTACAGCTTATTGTGGGATCCGAACCACAACGAGAGATGAATTTCTATCACCAGAAATAAATTCCTCCGATTTCACGTTGGCAGAGCGGGGAATCGAACCCGGACACTGAGATTGGTAGTCGAGCGCGTAACCGACTCGTCCAACGAGGAACTATAAGGAACATTTGTAAATTTAGAGGAAAGAGTCCTAGTGTAATAGTGATTATTGATTGGAAATGACGAAGGAAACTCTTAACGTTGTCCCGTGGGAATTCGAAAACCTGTTCTCTCTCAAGGTAGGAGGGTAGGAATCGAAAGGGCCAAATCCCAAGTGTTGTTCCCCCCCCTTCCCTTCCCTCCCTCCCCTCCCTCCCCTCCCTTCCCTTTCGCAAATGACCTGAAGGTTGTCGTCCCCTCGGTGCATTATGTAATGGAATTTGGATTTCGTAGGTCTCAGATCCTCCTGAGTGGGAAGAAGTTTCATTTCCATCTTGGAGTTTTCTTTATAATCTAAAACAATCGTGGATTTATATTTTTGAGATTGCATTTTCTTACTCGTTTACGATTTTTTAAAATCAAAAGCTCTCTCTCTCTCTCTCTCTCTCTCTCTCTCTCTCTCTCTCTCTCTCTCTGTTTTTAAACTTTCGTATAAGCTGTAGTCCTGCCCCAATAAGTGGTCTATTAGTGATTGTTTACATGATCAGACAGGCGGTTTGACGTCTCGCTGTGTCTCTCTCATGTTTTCCTATTTAGCATATTTTCTGTCAAATTCCGTTGATATAATTATATATATATATATATATATATATAGTATATATAATATATATACATCTAATATATATTTTACATATGTATGTATTCTGTATACATCATAAAACAGTATGTATATATATATATATATATATATATATATATATATATACATATATATATATATATATACTATATATGTGTGAAATGTATGAACGTATACCCATGCGTGCGTGTGGGTCAACAGATTATTCATTGCAATCGAACAAATCCCACGTTTGCCTTTCGATATATACATGTATTTATGTGCAAACCCTTTTGATTTCAAGCATAGTTCAGCAAGATTCGTTTTCACCTTCCGACCTGCTTGTACCGAGTGCTCGCTTGCTTATGTTTATATGCAAGAGGGTCGACCGCCTTCTGCTGATATTGTTAATGTTAGAATTGTTTCTAATTTAGGAGGTCGAGGGTGAGATTAGTGTGATGATGTTCGTATGCAAGGGGATGGCGGGTGGGTGGATGGGTGGCCGTTCTGCAAGACAGACGCTGTCACAAATCCCGCTGGCATCACTGGCACAATCCCCACCCTCTCTCTCTCTCTCTCTCTCTCTCTCTCTCTATCTCTCTCTCTCTCTCTCTCATTGAACAATAAAGGTATCTTCTCAGATTCTTGTCAGGCTAGTTAGTTACTGTTTGAGTACACACAAACACACACACACACACACACACATATATATATATATGTATATATATATATATATATATATATATATATATATATATAATATATCATATATCTATATATATATATATATATATATATATATATATATATATATATATATTATATAGTGTGAGTGTGTTTGTGTGTGTGTATTGTTAAGGGATATGAAAATATTTTTGTTGTGATGACAATTGATTACAAGCTAAGATGCTTAACATTTTAAAAACTAATTTAAACATTGATATTATAATCATATTTTCAACGAAAAACAAAATCTGAATGTATAACAAAGTATTTTCTACTATTTCTTTGTTTATTTATTTATCATATTTTGTTTTTGCCTTTGCCAAGTAAGTATTATTGTCCATTAAGTTCCTAATGAAAAAGGATGGTTTTTACATCTAAATGATTTTTCACTTTAAACCTAAGAACATTGAGTAGAATTCTATGTTTTCAATCAATATATCCACTCCAATTCTTTATTGTGCTGTATAATATAATGGCTTCCCTTGCACTCTTTCTTTTCTTGAACAGAGTAATCCCTTTTGCTGCTCTCGCTCATTCAGTGTGTGCCCTTCTTTTGCTGCGCGTCTAATAACATCTTCCTCGCACACTCACACAATTTGAATTTGTTTATTTTGGGCGTTATTGTTTGTTTATGCAAACGTATGAAACGCCTTAGCCGAGTCCCCGAACTTGGATGTGATCTTGTGCACTTCTTCGAAAGGGGTCGTCCCGTGATATATTTAGGAATAAATTTCAATTACCTTTATTGGGAGCAGAGAGAAGAAGCTTAATTGTTACTAAATCAAGCATAGCAATTATAGGGTACGTTCATTAGAAGGCTAATTGGACAACGCCTACATTTTGTAATTGAAGGGATGCCATGTGTCATCCAGATTTATAGATTTTTGCTGGATCCTCTCCCTGATTTAGGGCCTGCAGGTGATAATTCTGACTGACAGACAGACAGACAGACAAAGAGTGGTGTTTCAAATAAATCACCACCGTAGGTATGTATATTTGAGCACACTTATACTTATTATATACACTTCCTCGGATGCGCGTACACGCTCACACTTTTATATATTATATATTATATTATATGATATTATTCTATATTATATATATATATATATATATATATATATATATATATATATATATATATTAATTAATATATTATTATATATATTTATATAATATTATATATATATAGATATTATATATAAATATGAATATATATATATATATATAATATGTATATATATATAGATATATGTATATGTATATATATATATATATGATATATATATAGATATATTATATATTTATATTTTAATGTATATAAGTGTGAGCGTGCACGAGCACGCATGTGTGTGTGTGTGTGTGTGTGTGCTATTACCACACACCTTTTCTGCTAGAGTTAGCCTTTCTCTATCAGGAAGTCTCTGTGAATGAGGTCGGTAGCTCCATGCCCTTTTTTTCTTTTTTCCTGGTTGCGTTTTGTACAGTGGTGATTTTTTTTCTTTTTTTTTTTAATGGGGCATGCCCATCTACCAGTCCTGAGATGTGTGTTTATTTATCCAGCAGTTTTCAATTCCATTAATTGTTGATGAGCTTAAGAACGGAAGGATATATTGTTGCTGGTACCATAGATATACATTTCTGTGAGTATTGGAGGATTCTTGAATAGACCTTGTTAGGTAAAAATTCGTATACAAATGGTCAGTCGCTTACAATATTAGTCTAGTTTTGTTTCTTGCCTTGTTCAAACAGCCTAACTGCTGCTCGACACTTTACCTGTTATATTTGATTTAAACTGGTTCTTATGTTCATGTCAAAATAATAATAATGAGAAGCTGCGAGAATGTAAGTTATGTTCTTTACCATTTTTTGTTGCAAGGTACTCATTGAGAAAACGTCCTCATTTGTTTGGCATTTATTATGGCTAATGTGTACACAAAAATATTTATTGGCTCCTCCGTCTGGCCTTAACGATGTATCATCATTGTGACCAATAAGAACTACATCAGATATTTCATTCTTCTTTTAGATAAATAAGGAACCTCCACCATCTCTCCACCTCGAGTTTTCCATCCCGCAGTGTAAATCAAATTTGTGTTCCTTACGCAAAATCCAACTGCCTCTTTCCACCACTGAGAAAGAAACAGTCGGAAGTATTCCATTTTCAGTACATAAATTCTTAATTCTGCCCAAAAAGCCTTGCATCACCACCTCTCTTCAATATAAAAAGATTCTTTATTCCTTGAAATGCAAAGGTCCTCCCAACTGCATTTTAATGAATTTTAGCTTGTCCTCGCCGAAGTCATTGCATGTGTCAAAAAGAAGTCTTCTCTGTTGCCTGTAGTTTTAATTCAGTATTCTAAACTGGCCTTGTCATTTCAGCCTTGGTATTCTTGCCTGCTAAAGTATAATCAAGTAGCAGGTGCATATGAAACTAATTATGACAACAATTAATTCCACTTAAATCATCAATTGCTTTGTGTTTTTGTTTGGTATAGCAATTCTTACCTACCAAAAATAGCGTTTTCCCTGCTGAGTTATTTTCTGTTCATCTGTATCACTCAAACGATTTAAAAGCATAAATTTCTTTTGGTCTTTAGAATATTGTATATGTTTTCATTTTTGTATATATATTTTTATTGCACGTATTTGTCTATATATGTTTACATAAAGCATATTACACCCTTAAACTTTGGGTTCCATGCAACACTAAACTCTCATGATGCTTTGCGGATTGTATTGGAGAGAGTTCACTCAAGTTAAATATATACATATATTGGTGCGTGTTAGAGTTATCATCGGTAGGTAATTATATATTCTTGTCTGCAAAAAAAGTTGTCATGAAGATAATGGAGCCGCTGAGCTTTATGCAGATTTTCATAAATGAGTAAATAAATCACCGACTGCTTTCAAACATCGTTATCAATTCAGACAAGGATGAAAAATCAGGATTCCGATAAAACGTAGCTCAGAAAATAAAAAAAAAAACAGATATCGATAAAGAGGCGAAGAAAAAAATGGTAGCATGGATAAAAATCGTCCCTTTGTCCGGCCTGGACGTGAATAGGATTCCGACACAGGCAAAAACATGACTGACGGACCGACAGACGGCGCGACAGAATGACAGACGCCCCCAGGCTTAGATGCTGGGGATAAGTGGAATGGCGTCCGTGTGAAAGATTTGAATCCCCCAGTAGCCCCCTATTAATCATGGATAGCTCAGTAAAAGAAACCTTTTCAAAAATTCAGTGACGCTGCGAAAGAAAATTGATTTCATGATTTTCTGTATTGGAGGGGGGGGGGGGGTGGAGATAGAGAGATGGAGAGAGATTAAAGGCAGGAACTTTTTTTTATTTCTTTCCATTTTAATTGTAAGTTGATAATTTAACAATAGAGTTGATTTTTCACCGACATTAAAGTTTATTGGTATCCTAAGTGCATTCCCACAATAAGAAATAACTTCTTAGGTTCGCAGAACGTGAAATTTTGAATGTGTAAGAAGTGGTGAAGATAAGTATAAAGTGAAGAAATAACATTAAAAAAAAGCCAGCTGATTATCATTGCGTAGTTTGGCGTATATCAAGCTTGCACTTACCTTTAAGGTTGACGGGGGTGAACGAATTATTCAGGTGCCTGACAAGCACACACTTCGAAAACACATGCGCGCGCAGAGACCCGTTCCCAGTGTCGTCTAATCTATATGGACAGCGCACGTCAAGAGATGTTCTAAGAGAGAGCGCCCGAGACCTGCTTAAGTTTTATAACTTGATTAAGTTTAATGTGTTTGCCGGAGATGGACGGAAAAGTTGGATGCTTTTGTGGTCTCTCTCTCTCTCTCTCTCTCTCTCTCTCTCTCTCTCTCTCTCTCAAGATTGGGTGTATATTTCACGTTATTTTGTGTGATGTATAGAGTACCAAATCTGAGCTTATACACTCGCACAAATATACATATATATCATATATATATATACATATATAAAATCTATCATCTATCTATCTATCTATCATATCTATATATTATACTATATATATAATATATATACTATATATACATATATATACTAAATATCTATATATATATATATATATATAATATATATAATATATATATATATATAGTTATCTGCAGACGGCAATATAGGAAGATTTCAGGAGGTTCCATGATACACTTTCAGTAACAGGCCATGATTTATTATACAAAAAACGTTTCGCACACAAAACACGGTGCATCATCAGTCTGTGAAGAAATAAAAACAATTACATTATATTACTACATAAAAGGAATTCATCAAAAATTAAAATTGACATTAAAAAACTGTAAAAAAGCGTTATTAAAAAAAAGACAGAATAAGAAACAAAAGAGAGAGACTACTAAAACACCAACCATCTCTAGTAAGGAAAGAAGAGGGAATGACAAAAACCGAGGTTTTTTGTATAATAAATCATGGCCTGTTACTGAGAGTGTATCATGGAACCTCCTGAAATCTTTATATATATATATATATATATATATATATATATATATATATATATATATGTGTGTGTGTGTGTTGCGTGTGTGTGTGTGTGTGTGTGT
This sequence comes from Macrobrachium nipponense, assembly GCF_015104395.2. Taxonomy (NCBI): domain Eukaryota; kingdom Metazoa; phylum Arthropoda; class Malacostraca; order Decapoda; family Palaemonidae; genus Macrobrachium; species Macrobrachium nipponense. The sequence goes on from NC_061087.1 coordinate 4,139,110, forward strand.
GTGTGTGTGTGTGTATTAGTTGAAGCCACTGGGAAAATTTTAAAAAGAGAAGACAGAGTACTAGGTACTTTCGGGGCACAAAGATGTGTTAAATTACACGAAAGTACTTGGCACTCTCTTTTCTTTTTTAAATTTTTCTAGTGACTTCAGCTACTAAACAAAAATCACGTGCTTACTTTTGTGATTTCTTAGTGTGTTATATAATATATATATATATATATTTATTTATAATATAATATATATATATATATATATATATATAAATATATATATATATATATATAAATATATATATATATATATATATAGATATATATAATCTCTATATATATATATATATATATATATATATATATATATAATATTAAAATATGATATAGATATAATATATATTTCATTATAATTAAAATATACTAATACTAAATATATTAATATATATTGAAAGCGCGAGCGCGTATTGTGTATAAATATATATGTGTTTTCAAATATATATAAATATACATGGATGACGGTATTTAGTATCCATAGCTTGTAATTATTACATAGTTGAAGTGTATGTTATTTTGTTTACTTAGTAGAATTATTCTATCTTTCCGTATATTTCACATGGTTATATTCATTTGAGTCACAAATCAGTCAATTTTAACAGATTCAATATGTTAGTCTTTAAGCTATGTTTAAAATTATATTTAATTATTTTCAATAAAACATTTCCTTTTATAGGTTGAATAACGTCATAGTTAGGAATAGTGGTGGTATTGAAAGTAGCCGATGTTTGTAGTCGACTTTTTTTCTCAGAATGTAATTACACCTTCATAAATCAACTTGAGATACTTTTTAACTACAGAATTAATAATAACTACAACTTCATATATTAACAATTTACTCGAAGGAAATGTTTCACCAGATTCTGTCAGAATTGTTGCTTTTTCCTTCGAGATATTAATAGTTTTTAAAATGTGGGATAGATGGAAACATCTGACCCAGGTTTTACAGAACTTGAATTACTGTATATTTGAAAACTGAATCTGATAGCAATCCAATGTGAGGTTTATGTTGGATTGTTCTCTTCATTTTTTTTTTTTCTTTTTTCGGGGGGTGGGGAGGGCCGTCGGCCGGGTGGGGCTGGCCCAATAGTGAAATGGTGGGGCTCGTTTTCATGTCATTTTATGTTTCCGGTTCTTAAACACTTCCTCCGAAATAGCCGGAATTATTGAAGATCTAGCGCGAGAGAAAAAGAGTGTAGTCCCCAAATACAAAATCTGCAGGAAGTCTGAACTTAAACCACCTATAGTAATCTGTGACTAAAGGCTTTATCTAATTGTAATCGCCCCAATGTTTATTTAATATAATATATATATATACATATATATATATATATATATATATATATATATATATATATATATATATATATATATTATATTCTATATATATATATATATAATAATATATAATATATATTAATATATATATCATATATATATATATATGTATATATATATATATATATATATATATATATATGCTGGTTAGGAGAAAATAATTACGTTTTAGAATTAGATTTGCATTGACCTGAGAGGGGGACTGACCTATGACCTATTACAAGAAATACCCAAAATTTGAAGGTTATAATGAGCTGTCAACTCGGAAGGCTGCGTTGATTAGTGATAAATTAGTAATTTATGGATCCTTAATTTGGCGTAAGAGTTGAAGTAATAAGAGTGATATTAATAATGGAGTAAAAATGGTAATGACGATAAAAGTTTTGGAGCTTATGGAAGCAGAATCAATATTTCCGATTCGAATTGTCACATATCTATTGGTAGATTTAGTAATCTCATTTCAATGTGGTTTTTTTTTAACCTTTTTTGGAAAATACTAAAAGGACAGGGGTTGAACCTTTCTAAGTGAAACCTTTGGCCTTGAGTGCTAGTTACTGCCTCCGCCAATAGAAAAACCCTGTTGTACTTTCAATCTTTGAGGTCAATCTTTGAGGCGCGTCCACACTACGGTAAAACATGTCATGAACACGTCGCCACCTCGTCGTACACACTTTTCAAACAGGCTGAATACAAATCAGTGAGTTACTGGCAATCCTAAGCGCTTCATATTATTTCCAGCATTTGCCAAAAGTCGTTCTCCGCTTAAGGTCGTTGATATATTTTCAGCATGTTTGTTAGAAATATGCTGCGTGAGTTACTGAAGTGTGTGTGATATGTTTCACTGTAGTGTGTACGCACCCTTAATTACACACTTCCTCTTCCTTGTTTATATTTGGAAACCTTCCTCTCAGTTACTGTTTTGCGCATTAGACAGGCCATTTTTTTTTTTGCGCAACAAGCAACAAAGATACACGGTAACTAAAAAAGCAATACTTAGATCTAATAGGTGTAAGGAGAGAACATTACAAAATGGGACGTCCTCCGGATGGAAGCAGTGCATCTCTCCCCGTAACAGACTTGACGATGTAGATAGAAGGGTGAGAGAGGAAGGGGATGTAGAGGGAGAGAGAGAGAGAGTGTGGGAAGCGTGGATTCCTGATCGCAAATGAAGAGTTAGGACCTCTTCCTAATAAAATGGAATCCGTTTGGCTCCATAACTAAACTAAATAAATGAATATATTCGTCGGCTTCAAACAAGATGAGTTAGTGGCCAAAGATACATATTTCAGGTTGAGTGAAGTGAAGCGAGTATAGAATTAAGCCAAAAGCCAAACACTTGGACCTATGAGGTCATTCAGCTCTGTGGACTATGAATCAATTGTAGGAGAGGGTGGGAAGTAAGAGGGAAGAATATGAAAGGAAGCACAAGAAAAGAAACGAAAGGGGTAGCAGCTAGGGGCCGAAGGCACGCTGCAAAGAACCATAAGTAATGCCTACAGTGACGGAATCACCACCCTACTGGGTCGTCAGACTGAGATCTAAGAGGTTGTTGTTTTTATTATATTCAGTTTTTAGATACCCTTTCTGGAAAGAAACATTTGTTTTCAGGGACTTTCTACTGAAATTATGGCAATGAGGTTGGGTTGCAGAGTACAAATTCGAGATGGTAAGACGCAAAAGTAGGAGGTTTCAACATGATATATACAATCTCTCTGACACACACACACACACACACACACACACACACACACACACACATATATATATATATATATATATATATATATATATATATATATATATATATATATATATATATATAAGTGAATGTTTGTACATTTGTTTGGATACTATAGAGATCCAAACTGCTCGGCAGACCCAGACAAAGAATTGCACACGGCCTCTACGTAACCCCAGAAAGGTTTATAACTCAAAATCGAACCCCTACCTCGTGATAGACATCCAAACACCGACAAAACTAATGAAATTTTCGTTTTTACGTCATCTTTTCCTCGAGTGCTCTATGGGTTAATTCCAAATCCCTTATAACATCAGTTTTTTTAATATGATTTACGTGAATTTTTATCATGATTTTCTAGAATTATTAATATAAATTGTTTATCACTTTGATAAAATCAATATTGAAACCTATATCGGTTTCAATGTGGTTTACAATCCTAGCAATAGAAAAAAAAGTGTAATAGACCAAATGCTTCTGTGACAGACATACCCCCTCATTAAAAAATCACTCCCGACGAAATTACCACATTTTTTTCAGTGCTCATTTTAAGCCAAACGTATCTCAAGCATACCTTGCCAATAAAGTACAAATTCTTAAGTACCCTGTGGCATTACCATCATTATATCTAACCACTTAATAGAAAAAAAAACACTTCGTAGTTATGGCCTCAACTTTGGCGATAGAAAAGAACTAATTCATCGACGAGACAAAACAAATCGATCACCATCCGTGCATGTGTATTAGTAGACTAAATGTTTCTGTGACAAACCTACCCCCTCGTTAACAAAATTACTCCTGGCGAAAATACCTTGCCAATAAAATATAAATTCTTAAGTACCTTAAAGTAATACTGTCATCATATCTAAGTACTTAATCCACTGAAAGATCACCATACATCGACAATTTCTATATTAGACCATTCAAACTTTGGCCTCCACTTTACCTCAGAAACGTCAGAGAAAACTACAATGCGTTCGTTAACGCGTACAGGAAACCGAAACCAGCTGCAGCTTTTTTTACGGTGTCTAAAATTACAATCGTGGTGAGTTATGAAGTTTTCTTCTATAGCCTATCTCCAAGTACATTATCTTAAATTTCTATCAAGCTATTTTTAATTTTACATTTCTTGTATTTTCAGACTGAGTGACGGAGTTAGATACAGCCTTTGGCTAACGACTCAGAGGAAATCAGAAGGATTGACCGAATCTGGGCTATAACCTTCAGAGAGGCCAGGGATGCTGGCACATCCTTCATTTCACGTTCCTCAATGGCTAAATACATTAAAAGAGATGAATCCTTTGTTAAAAGAAACTGGAACAAAAATCCATATGACTGTCATCGCGAAAAGAGTGAGAATCTTTGAAGGCCTGAGGTCCTTTCTTAGGAGTCAAAAGGCATCATAGCTGAGGCAGTGGGTAGACCAAGAAGTCTTTACATAAATTGGCTCTTGAACTAGAAACAAAAAGGGGAAAGAAGAGAAGTTAAAATGCTGTATATTGTGAGTTGAAAAAAATCTGGTATCAAGTCATTTCATGTTATTAGCAAGCCCAACATCACTCAGCAGCAGAGAGAAGACCTTGCATGGTTTTGTGGTTCATTCCTTAAAAATTGGAATGACGCTGACTTTCTCCATGTTGCCACATCAGAGGAATTCTTCATTTACACAGTCAGGAAGCCAAATCATAAAAATGACATCGTTTGGGCAGCAAAGTTGGGTGATATCAGCGATGACGCGCACTATCGCCGAGTTGTGAAATTTCCTGAATGTTCGTTACTTTTTTTTATTTCACAGCCAAATGGTTAATGTGGATCATCAAAGAAAAAGGACAATCATGGAATGGCGAATTTCAGAGAAACTGTGCTTACTGGTGGAGTATTTCCTTTCCTCAAAGATGCGGAAAATGTGTTATCTGTTGAAGAAGTAACATTTTTGCATGCTAAGGCACCAAGTATCAAGGCTCTTCAGACACAGGAGCTGCTTTGAAACAGTGGTATCGATTTCTTCTCATCAAGTGAATTTCGAGGTAGCTCTCTTGACCTTAACGTGTGTGAAAACATTGGTAGTATCTTAAAGGATCGTGTTGAAGTGCGCACAGTGAATTATGATGGTATACCAAGCTTCGACGACCTGCGAAGAGAGGTGACCTAAGTGCTCAGGGAAATGAAGTTTGAGTCTCAGCTTTTTTGCAATTTGCTGAAATCATACCCTTCAAGAATGCAGGCTGTGGTACAGGCAGATGGAGGCCACACAAAATATTAAACACTCAGAAAGAAACTTAAAGAAATACCTATTCTGAATTACTTTTGTTTTTGTCCATATCAAATTTAGTTTATGGTGTAGAGAGGGGGGCCTCTAATTTCGAAACAGCCTGTAGTTTAATATTTATATAGCCAACGGACAGTGTCTCTTAACTTATGGATATTCTGAAGCTGTTTGTCAAGATGACAACCTACCAAGTAGGTATTAGGTCATAGTAAGTGAATGGTCGCTGGTTAACTCAAGTTGTGAGTATTCCTAAACCACACTTCGGCCTCATAGACATGCTAACATATCTTTCATCAGTTGTGGCTGTTTTTTTCATTATTGTTGTGAAGTCATTTTGTTAAATTCTGATCTGATCTGCGAGAGAGAGAGAAAGAGGGAGAGAGAGAGAGGCTAACGTTAGTACAGATTTTTGCTGATGGTAAGGCAGTTCCTGTGTGATTTTCATATTAAAATATGACTTGATACGGTCACTGATGTGTCATTCTTTTGTTCATGGAGGGTATATAATGTCCTCTATATAGTCTATACAGAGATTCATCTGTTATTAATTTTCGCGAGTGAATTTCTTCACACACTAACCTTTCGTTATATTTGAATTTCTATTCATTGTGGAAGTCTGTATGCCGCTGTCACCTTTTCCCCGAGCAGATTCTTCTTTGATGAATTCAAGATAGAATTATTAACAACAGGAAAGAAAAAAATTTTCAATGAGAGTAAATATTCTTTACATGAAAAAATTCTAAGATGCAGGAAAATTTGTCTGAGTTCTTCAGTTTTCCTGTGGAGCGCCGGGTTAGTCAGCTAGTATATACATGTATGTACCTGCTGACCAACCAGGCGCTTCTTGGGAAAACTGAAAAACTATATATATATATATATATATATATATATATATATATATATATATATATATATATGTGTGTGTGTGTGTGTGTGTGTGTATATATATATGTAATGTATATGTATATGTACATGTATGTTATATATATATATATATATATATATATATAGATATGTATATATATATATATATTATGATATATATATATATATATATATGTACATGTATGATATGATATATATATATATTATATGATATATATTAAAATAGAATATATATCTATATATATTATATATATATGTGACTGGTAAAAATGTTCTGTTACATCAGAATTCCGTCTAATAAAAGGATCCCATAAAAAGGCCAAAATATAGGGGGAAAATATTTCAGACTGCCGTCTCTCTCTTCCTGATGAGACACAGCAGTCTCTGAAATATAGTATTTCCTCTTTATATTTTGGCATTTTTATGGGCTCCTTTTATTATGTATATATATATATATATATTATATATATATATATATATATATATATATATATATATATAGATATATTATATATAGATATTATTCTGAACTGCTCGTTCACTCCTAGAAAATGTATTTAACACTGAAAAATTCTGGCCTTGAATGGAGGATGAGAGATCAGATTAAAAGAAAAAAAACTACTAGGGCATAGGGGCGATATTATTGAGGAAGGAGGAATTTACATAAGAGGTGGACTTTAGTTTTAAATGCACTGTATTTACATTAATTTACAGAGGTCCAGGAGACTAATAAGGGGGTCGATTGTTCATCCACCGGAAGCACATGGCTGGGAAACCAGACACTGCTTTCAGAAATTTGCGCAAACGGATTGAAAATGCAAGCTTGCTCCAAGGGTTTCCAATTTCTACCACAATCAGGCACGGTGTTTGTCTGCAAAGAGAGGACACTGGCATAAGGCGGAGGGCACACGAGGGCGAACGTAACACACTACTTTCTTTCAGTCAAAAGTTTACAAGCCACTAGTATCACAAGGGGAGTAATCATAGAATGGAACCCAGATGGGGGGAATGAGAAACTAAACAGAGGAGGGGGCCGTCGCATTGGAAAAATGGATATGAAATACAGACAAAGGTAAAACAATTCCCTGGCTGAACTGGAATTACACTCAAAGTACCTGGAAATCCTGGGCTGGAACGTCTTCACCTTGATGTTTCTGTGCACTAAGGACGTTTAAGAATACTTGGGACTTTCCCAGAGGAGAACAGGGGGGAATGAAGCGGCGTCTGCAGGACGAGATGACAGGAGCGTCTGACCTCTCTTAGGTCTATGGTGGTTCTGAGAGACGAGCCGCTGGCTTCTGATCCTTTTAAATCCTCGTCTCTGTGGGGGATATTCTAACAGCCAATGGGAGGAGAAGCTTTTCGAGAAAATGGATGCTTGCTGTTCAAAGGGGGAACTTGCATATAGACAAAGATCCATGAAACTGGTAAAAGACCTTACTTTCCTTGGTTCTGGCTTAAAATCTTGAACACCTCCCCATTCTAGAGGACATTTCAACCCTAGACGGGTTGGAATGGACAAGACAAGCCAGAAACAAGGACCAATTGCCAATATAAATTACTGAGCCTTCCATTCTCCCTTGAGTGGACTTATAATATAAGCAATATTCAAACTTTGCCAATGATAATATTCATGAAGTCTTACTCGACAGGCAGAGGATATATGATAAAAAAAAGAAAATAAAGTATGACGTGACTAAAGACTAACAACTTGCTATATTCCAATAAAGAATGCTCTGAAAATATAACGTCACACTGAGAATACCAATGGATAACAATTATTGGTTATATAAACTTGACCTACAGGGTAAGTTACATCATATATAATACTGCTATCTTAATTGCTCAAGGCAACACAAACTATCAGTTTACCCTGATGGGGTGATATGACGCGTTCAGGTGTGTTAATGGCCCTATGATTTTGTTAATTAACTTTGTCTTGTAACAAGAAGACACCTAATTACATCCTAGCAAACCTTAGTGCAAACTAACAGGGGGAAAATTAATGAAGTAATTCTTCGTAGAGACTAAATAAGATAACACAAAAAAAAAATGTAAATTTCACAAAAGACAATGGCAATTTCCCAAAATATAAAGACTAGGGGATAACACAACCAGAAATCAAATCAACAATGTATAAACGAGCCAGGCTTCGAAAATATCTCTAAAACTATAGCAATGTTTACTGGGTAAAATTTTCCCAATTCAAATGGAATTCTAAGTGCTCAGAATAGGACATGGTGCCAATTGTGGCACTTTTACGACAGTAGTTCATAAAGAAGTACTAATTTATATAAGGCCAGAATAGCTGGCAGATTTGGCTCTGCCTAAGCAGGGCATCTCTCCTTTGGATGGAGAAGGTCAGAATTCTCTATAATAGCAGTTGCACTCGTCCCCGTGCCCAATGTTGCGTGGCTCCATTCCCCGAATTTCTTTGGCCAAATAGGATTCGGCAGAGTCATTACTCCAGGAATGGGTAGCTGCTGACCGAGGAGGTGCTGTTGGCTAATGGCTTCTTGACAATACGTCTGCTATTTTATTTTCTGTGCCTCGGATGTGTTCTATCTTCCAGTTATAATCTTGGAGATCGAGGCTCCAGCACATGAGACGCTTGTTCTGGTTTCGGAAAGTGGCAAGGTATCGGAGAGGGTTGTGGTCTTTGAGTATCACCAGTTGGAACTTATGGTCCGCATGATATGTCTCAAAGTGTTTCATTGCGAGAATGATGCCAAGCAGCTCCTTCTCTATTGTGCTATACCTAGTCTCTGCCAGGTTCAATTTCTTTGAGTAATAGGCGACAGGGTGCCGAATTCCTTCCTTTTCGTGGCACATTACCGTCCCTATTCCCACATCACTGGCATCAATGGCAATGCAGAATAGACGATCATAGTCTGGGGTGTGTAAGACAGGCTTGTCGGTGAGGACTCTCTTGAGGTGGTCATAGGCCTCCTGGCACTCAGAAGTACACCGGAAGGGTTGATTTCCCATGAAAGATTGGTTATTGGGGCGGTGGCATCAGCAAAGTTGGGAATAAACCGTCGAAAGTACTGGACCATGCCCATAAATCGCTGAGCCTCTTTCTTTGACCGTGGGTAGGGCATCCCCTGGATGACTTGAACATTGACCTCTTTCAGCATCACCAACCCACTACCTACCTGGTGTCACAGATAAATGATCTCTGCCACCCCGAACTGGCATTTCTTTAGATTGATAACTAGATTAGCACTTCGAAGGGCCACTAGGATCTTCCGCAAGATTTTCAGGTGTTCCTCCCAAGAGCTGGCATACACAACAATATCATCAAGGTACACCACACAGTTGTCTATGCCGTCTAAGACTTTGTTCATTAGACGCTGGAAACAACTGGGGGCGTTCCTCAAGCCATTACCTTGTATTGGTAAAAGCTCTTGGGAGTTATGAAGGCGGTTAGATGTTATGATTCTTCGGCGAGTGGTACCTGCCAGTAACCCTTTTCCAGGTCAATTTTTCTGAGGTAACGAGCACTGCCGATACTGTCTAGGCAGGCCTCTATCCTCGGGAGCGGGTAGGACTCCGGCTCTGTGACGGCATTGAGTTTATGGTAGTCAACACAGAGCCGATCTCCCCCCCCCCCTTCCTTAGGGACCAGGACTACTGGGAAAGACCACTCACTATAACTCTGCTCTATATATATATGCTATATATATATATATATATAGGTATATATATATATATATACATATATATATATATATATATATATATAGATAGTATAGATAGATATATATATATATGGTATATATAATATATAGGTATATATGATATATATAGATCTATATATATAGTATATATATATATGTAGATAGTTATATATAGATATATATATATATATATATATGGTATATTATATATATATATATGACTATGGTATATCATACATATATATATATATATATATATATATGATATACATACATATACATATATATATCCTTGTATATATATATATATATATATATATATATATATATAGTATAGTATATATATATATATATATATATATATATATACATAAAT
>NC_061087.1:4154442-4164442 GCF_015104395.2 Macrobrachium nipponense
GCATATTGTCTTTTTCTATTCGTATTTATTGATAATCTTAACCAAAACGATCGTGACCAATTTATTTCCAGTGTACTGCCATCATAAGGACAAAGGAAGTAAACTTCACTGAACAAAAATTTTAATGGTTTCTGTTGTCGTTGCTGCTTTGTTGCCAAGTTCGAGCTATATGGTGGTCATATTTAGGATTTAACGATTTTAGGGCAAGGCTCTATTAATACCTGCAATTAATGCATATTTTATTGCGTAGATGGATGACTTTTGCATATTAAATGAGTTCGTATATTATTCCTACGTACACACACACACACACACACACACACACACATATATATATATATATATATATATATATATATATATATATATATATATATATATATTATATATATAATATCTATATATATATATATATAATATATATATATATAGACATATATATTATGTTTCACTTTTTATTCGTGGATTTTGTCTTTATTTATATAATCGTCAAAAAAAACATGCCATGCTTTCGTGATTCAGTTATATATATATATATATATATATATATATATATATATATATATATATATATAGTATATATATATATATATACTATATATATATATATATATATAGTATATATATATATATATTATTTTCACTTTCCTTCGTGGCTTTTGTTTGTTTTTATTTATATAATTAACATACTGTATATATATGTAAGTATATATAAAGTATATATATATATATATATATAATATATATACATATATATATATATATATATATATATATATATATACTTTATATATACTTACATATATATACAGTATGTAATCTAGCAAAGAACAATGGCTTATTTTATTTATTCTTGTATTATGAGGAAGGGAAACGGAGACATGGAGTCTTACGATAATTATGAGTTTTTATTTTCGATAGACAGTAAAGATTATATAATGTATTGTGCGCTCACGAATATGCATGTATTTTTATAGCCACTCCGACCTCTTATCTTAACGCGTAAATCTTTCGTGTTTGTGATATGTAGATTCTATTTAAGAACCAGCAATTTTCGCATCAACTTGTTCTTTGCAGGTTGTTTCTTTGTTTGTTCCACCGCGTACTATCTACAGACATGGAATCCCTCCAGCCAGCGTTTCACCCTGTCCCTTTTGGCCCGGGCTCGATCCATCTTCCCCGCCTTGTTTCCGATGTCCCGTCGAGTATCTGTGAAGACCCGGAGACACTGGGTCCCTAGATGTATCCTTGATAATTGCTAATTGGCACCCGCATAAGAAATTACAGAGCTTTAAAAGCCATAATTATAAATTAGTGACGTTCAAGCTTATCAAACATCTAGGGGGATAAATTTCTTCAGCCGCCTCTTCCTTTTTTTTTTTTTTTTTTGAACGAGGGTAGAGGTGTCTAGGCGTGACAGTATGCTTTGTATGTTTGTAAGGTTTTTAAATCATTATGCACACCTATGAAAAATTGTTGTATGCACGCTCACTTTATACCAAAATCGGAACATTACCTTTTTTTCCAAACTGTCTTAGTCTGTGCAGTTGAGATAAGGTAACGTTGTAATGCCAGTATCAGTAACTCACTCGATGAGTAAAGCAGAGCATGAATGTGGTTGATTTGAATGGTAACCACCATAGTCTTAGTATCTCCGTCCAAACGGTGCCTGTAAACTCGTCCATCCTTTTATTACCTAAAGTTTTCCAAATTCTCACCTGGGCTAGTTGTAATTATTATGATTGTCAGTTAATAATTATTATAACTGTGAATAACACGACCACCAGGTAACATAGACCTGCTTGTGCATACAAGGTTAAATGCAATGTTTTAAGAAAATCCACCAAGCTCTTTTATGCTGTAAAAGAACACCATGTGCTTAATCATACTCCTCTCTCTCTCTCTCTCTCTCTCTCTCTCTCTCTCTCTCTCTCTCTCTCTGCCATCCCATTAGGTTATTTGGTGTCCCCTTGATTATTCCACAGCGAAGAAATCATAAAATGATGCGCGTGTTTGCCTGCTTATGAAAATATCTTCCAACAATCATTCTTTATTTTCGCCTTGGCTCCGTGACTCAGCAATTTTTTCTTTTATTTTTTTGTACGATCCACACTCGGTCGTATTTATCTTACTTTCATTTTAGATTGGGAATTTGGCACCCGTTGTTTATTTTCAATTACCGCTGCCTGTCCAGCTGTACAAGAAGAAGACGAAGAAGAAGGAGGAGGAGGAAGAGGAGGAAGACGAACGAACGAACACACGCTCGCCTTGTGTATGCTTCGTCTGATCTTTGAAATGTGCCTCATTCAAGCATTTGTGCTCCTCGGTTTCAGTCACGTCGCTGTTGACGCATACTACGTCGTTTCATCTTTTTCGCTTCTGTTGGCCTCCAGATTTTTTTATTCTTTTGCATTTTGTATGTAGCAATGACTCTTGGTATCGATGTGACGGCTTGAGTAAACGCTTGTCCACTCACTGTAGGAAATATTCTTATGTCATTCATTTATGTTTTGTTTAAATCGATTTCCTTGTTTTAACCGTTTTCATCTGAGAGTGACCTCTGGTTCTGATTTGGTTTTGTCAATTTGACTTTGTAAATTCCTTTGTAAGTGTTTTTCCACTCTTTCGTTGAATAATATTCAAATATACGTCCATATGAATATACTCTCCGCAGTATTGTTCAGTGTCGTGGACAGGAGAATTCTTCTGATCAAAACTTAAAAATCTGAACTAAATTATCTCAGCAGTGCACTTCTTCGTGTGACTGGGCATTGGCTCAGGAAAAAAGTGAATTAAATTAATTCAACCACATATATATGTGTATGTGTATGTATATATAAAATATACACATACATACGTATATGTATATGAGTGGCTGAACTAATTTAATTCACTTTTTCCTGAGCCAATGCCCAGTCACACGAAGAAGTGCACTGCTGAGATAATTTAGTTCAGATTTTTAAGATTTGATCAGAAGAATCCTCCTGTCCACGACACTGAACAATACTGCGGAGAGTATATTCATATGGACGTATATTTGAATATTATTCAACGAAAGAGTGGAAAAACACTTACAAAGGAATTTACAAAGTCAAATTGACAAAACCAAATCAGAACCAGAGGTCACTCCCAGATGAAAACGGTTAAAACAAGGAAATCGATTTAAACAAAACATAAATGAATGACATAAGAACATTTCCTACAGCCAGAGAGGACAAACATTTACTAAAGCCGTCACATCGATACCAAGAATCATTGCTACAAAGGAAATATACCATTTAGAAGGAAGATATTTTTATTGCAATGACACACATTACACCACGGCAGGCTATAATTTGCCAGTGGCATACTCTGTTTCTTCCGAGTCGTGTGGGCGACACCATTGTTCCATTCTCCAGTATCCAAATCGTAATGATGCAGCTACTGGTTCGTGGTTTCGGAAACCCGCTTCAATTTGGAGGTTATCTTCCATGGATCGGGTCGAAGAGGCCTCGTGCGTCACTCTCATCACGTCATCCATCGGGCATTTTGCCCCTCGGAACTTCCTTTAGGGCCTCTAAAAAGTGTCTGGGTTGGGTATCTCCAAATAAATACACACCTCGTTCTCTCTCACGGTCACTTGACAGGTACAAGCATAATAAATCGTTGCCTCTCTCTCTCTCTCTCCCTCTCTCTCTCTCTCTCTCTCTCTCTCTCTCTCTCTCTCTCTTACACGCACATCACTTCACTCCTGTGACTAGTTTTGTTTGGCTGGTTTGTTCTTCGTCGTCATCATCATCATCATCAGCATTCTCTCTCTCTCTCTCTCTCTCTCTCTCTCTCTCTCTCACTGAGACTGATATTTATTTTGTCTTGCCGTTGCTGTTCTTTGTAGTCACCATCTTCATCTCTCACTGATGATGTTACTCATTTTTACTTTGTCTTTGTTGTTATTCTTCCTTGTCATATTCATCATCATCTTTCTGTGCCTCTCTCATTGTTAATTTCCTTGTTGTTCTGCGCATATTGTTGTTGTTCGTCGTCATCGTCGTTGTTTGTCGTTGTTCGCCGTCATCGTCTTCGATTCCATGGAGCGTCCAGAAACTATCGTGGCATCTCAGCCCTTGTGTTGACGTGCTCCAACTTTCCAAATTAATTAAGAAAATCATTTAGCCATATCAGCGGAGGCGATCGGTCCACAAGTTTGCCTTAATTATTGTTCTTGTCACTTAAAAGGGCCCAATTATTTCAGCCATTGACCGTCCCGGGAGAAGGGAGGTGGTTGGGGGTCATGACTTTGGGGGGAGTCTAGGTTGTCAGTCCGGATGGGGGGGGGGGGTACCCGGAAGGGAGGAAGGAAGAGAGATGGAAGGGGGGGACGGGGGGGGATCTCATGGTATGACCACCCACCCTCTCCCAATTTGCCCCTGTGGTATTATCTGGCCCACGCGCATCCCAGCTAGCGTCTCCCCATAGGCTCTTCTTCTTGTGCAGTAAAGTCTTTATTGAAAATGCTTGTTCTTGACAAAATACAATCGACGTTTTGATCAGCTACAGTAAATCAGATTTTTCGTGATCAACTTGACGGGACACACACACACACATATATATATATATATATATATATATATATATATATATATATATATATATATAGATATATATATTACGTTTTCACTCACACGGTTGTTAGTCCAGGAGAGCTTGTAACTTTTTTGAATAAATATCTCCGTTAGATACCGTCCAGTTGCAATGGGTCCTGTTAGTAAAGTAATATATATATATATATAATATAATATATATATATATATATATATATATATATATATATAGTGTTCGTGGTCAAATGAGTAATCTTAAACTCTTCCTGATATTTCGGATGCGGGTTCGAATCCTATTACGGACATCAGAGTTTCTTCATCTGGTTCTTCAATAAAGCTTTTTGGTGACAAGTATATCCAAATGTGGGAGAATTCAAGAAGTTAAGAGAGATTTGTGGAGGTTAGGGCGTTACATTGGGTTCCAAGCGAGTTAAAATTCTCCAGGGACGTATTAAATGACAATCCCTCTCCTTTCACCTGTTGGCGACTTGTGTTCCTGGCAGTTAGTCTGCTGTGGTGGGTTGCAACCAGGCTATAGGAGAGCCTATAGCTAGCAACATTAGATGAATATGTATATATACAGTGTATATATATATATACTGTGTGTTTTCTAAAACAGTACCGGATTAGACAAGGAAGAGCGTGTTTGGATTATATATATTTTTTATACAATTCTAAGAGAAACATCTGTACAGGATATGTCGTTAATTAAACTGGGAAAAGCATATGTTAGAAATGATGTCATTTTATATCACTAAAGAGCGGTGAGGATGTTGATGCAGAAGATAATTTGCTAATCGTGATCAAGTCTGTTGGACATAAAGCTCATGTCAGAATATGTAGACGGGATGGTGACTAGTTTGGTGTAAAAGTGGGTCCAAGAAGTCGTGCTTTGACTCTATGGCTATGCGATCTCTTTGAATTGTGATGTGGTAAGTAAAGAAAGGACATTATGTTTAGGTATAACGTTTAGGGATAAGAAAATGTAGTGTGTTTGTTTGTGGAGTGGCTGATATTTGCAAATAATAGAAGAGAAACTGCAGAAGCCAGTAAAAGTGTAAAAGGTTTGTAAGAGATAGTTCAGGGTAAATGTTAGGAAGAGTAGTATTATGATGGTAAATTAAAGCTTATCGGATGGAGCCATGAATGTTAACATCATTGGTGAAAAAATAGGAACTTTTGATTTCTATACTTATTTGAAAGTAAATTTAATGGATAATGGTAAGTAGAAGAAAGAGACCAATCACACTAGGCAAAGGAAAGAAGGTAGCATTGTGTGCACAAGAGAGTTGGAAGGGAGTCTAGAGTCTACAAAAAAGGCAGTGTTGGAACGTTTGAAGGATTTTTTTACCCATATCCATTTTATGAAGGTCAGGCGTGGATATTGAATTTGATGGAGCGAAAAATTTGAAATTTTCAATATAAACTACATTCAAAGTATATATATATATATTATATTATATTTATATATATCCTATATATATATATTATATTAACTAATTTTTGTATATAAATATATGATTCATATATAATATATATATAATATAATATATATACTATGATGTTATGATCTATATATTATATATATATATATTATATATATATATATATATTGTAATATGCCTATATAAATAATATATATATTAATATTCTAATATATATATATATTATATATATATATATTATATGATAATATATTATATATATATATACATATAATATATGTATGTATAAATATTATAATATATATTATATATATATACACTATATTATATATATTATATATCATATATATATATATATATATATATATATATATACTATACTATATATATATATTTATATAAATACATATAAATATAATATTATATACTTAATATTATAATAATAATATTAAATTATATATATATATATATAATATAATAATTAATTATATTATTATATAAATAATATATTTATAATAATGTATAGTATATATATATATATATATATACATATATGATATTTATATATATATATATATATATATATATATATATATATATATCTATATATATATATTATAATATAATAATTATAATTTTTAAATTATATACGTGGCATGAGTAGTTGTGAAGGGGAGATATGCTGATTTGGTTAAAAAGTTATTGAAGATAGATAGATGGCAAGGCGTTTTAAGATAGGATGTAGAAAGAGTAAATGGTGAGGAAAGGTAGGTGAATGTTGTATATTAGAATGGCATTGGCCTGACGTAAGGTGCTGGACAAATATGCATGATTCAATATTGAACGGAGGCCTCTTATGTACGAGTAACGGATGATTGCGTGCTAAGTAGAGGTGAGTGGTGCATTGTAAGTGGGGGTTCGAGGCGCTGTTGATAAATCTTGTGTTTGTGTATGAAATGGCCTATAGTTTTTACACGTGGATTTCATCCTGTATCCGGGTCTGAAAATATGAAAAGGGCAGAGACCTTCCTTCAGTATTTTACACTGAAGCGGCCCTTGATTGTCTCTAGCCTTATTCAAAACCTGACTTGTTCTTCGGTGGGAGTCTTACAGAGGCGCCGTGCATAAAAATAATGAACATCAATGAAGAGGAGTAAACTCTGAAGGTTTGTCGAGAATAGTAAATAAGGGAAAGGTCAGGGAAACAATTGCGTGCCACGAAATGAGCAGCGTTGCAGATACTATTAAAAAAAAGCAAAGGGAAGATGCTGCTTCGTAGCCCGAAACTAGTATCAGATTCAAGTGTTGTCATTTTGTACTTCCTGTTGGGTGGTGCTGTTCATTAAGCAAATGGCAGAGGTAGTAGGAGTAAATCAATATCAGGTTGTATTCGTCAACACATTTTACTTGGCAAAGGGAACAGCTCTTCTTTCGGGCTGGCGGTTTGATGAGGGAAATTGGTATAGTCAGGCTCCTCCTGCGTTTGCATATATATATATATATATATATATATATATATATATATATATATATATATATATATATATATATATATATATACATGTAGATAGATGATAGAAAGATAGATACTGATAAATCATAGCTTTGAATGGGCTGTAACCTGTGGTTGTGCATTATCAGATGAACTAGTACAGCTAAGCCCTGTACATACCTTACACCTGTAAACTAGCTCAAGTAGAATTTGTATATTTTTTATTTAAATAGGTAATCGTCTTTGTTATAATGATATTGGTGTATGCAACAAAGAGAAATCACGTTGTAATCTTGTGAGAGATTCATGTAAATAGGTTTATCCTTATGATTTTTCTAAACTAATCTCTGGTTATTTCTTCCTTCTTAATTATATTACTTACGAGAAATGAAGTTGGTTCTCCCTCCCCCGGAGGTTCCATGCTAACGACTGTCATTTCTCAATTTAGTGAAAGATGTACGTTTGCATAACTTGCTGATCGGGGGAATCACAGTGGGCTGTAAAGGTTTTTTTGTTATAGACAGTAAAAATGATTTCCAGTTTTAAATTTGGGAACGACCGTGAAATGGCTATTGCAATATTTTTTTCACTCTGAACAGTAGTCGCCTAGTTTTCTTGGCCTCCAGAATTCATCCTCAGTAGAATACAATAGAAATAGATACATGACATTTTTTTGAAGTAGACATTGTCAAGTCATATTCCCCGCCGTCAGCACCTATCCTACAGACATCTGCAGCTCGATATTGCCTCTTAAACAATTTTACTAGAAGTGATTTCCAGCAACATTATTATTTCTTCAGAAAATTTTTTTATTTCCTCCCGGTTTGAGGATTTCAGTAGAACGGTGACTAAATAATGTGCTATTTGTTTCACAAAGGAGCAGTAGGTTCATCTTTTCGGCACTTCAGTTAAAAGTTACACTCGACGTTTTATTTTAGTTATTACTCAGTGAAATACTCTTTTTTCTGGGAGACCATTACCTTTTGATTCCATGATTCAACAAGAGCTATTAAAAATTATTCATGTTAATTCAGTTCTTTCGTGTTTTGGCGGTTTTAAATGAAACTTTGTAACTGATAATAATTAAGCATTTTACTACCACGCAAAACGGCAGAGCCTTTCTGTAATGTGTTACTAGGTAATCTTTTAAAAGTTTGTTAACATTTAAATATTTGTCTCCCTAACCTCGATAGCTGTCATAAAAAGATGAAACTCCTTAGTTTTCTTTTTTACAGTGCGTTAGGATCTGTTCTCTCATTATACTACAGGTGCGCGGATAGAGGTATACCATCATTGCACTTTTTTCTCCAACAAAGAAATTTAGATTATTCTGTTCTCTCCTTCCTTTGATGTCTTTATTAGAAGTGACACCTCGTGAGTCATTATATATATATATATATATATATATATATATATATATATATATATATATATATATATATATGATGTATGACGCAATATTAGATGACTTAGTTTTACCTCCCTTAGACACGTTGTAACTTTACTCATCTCCTTTTTATTTAATATTGAATTGTTACGCCTGCTTACGAACTCATCTCTACCTACATTAAAAGCGATAATAATACCATGGAACATTTAGCAGTTGCGAAAATTCATTGTTGCCTCCTTACCTTGACCCAGAATTAAATATAATTCTGGGAAACTTTTTCACTTAAGCTGTTGTAAAGTGAAAGCCAGAATCAAACTTCCTTCGGCACAACTACAAATTCTTCCCAGCAAATAAGGATTCGAAATGATTGCCCTATTTTTTTTTTTTTTTGTCTTGGGCAAAATTAAAAATTTTCCCATTGCCTAATGTTTTTATTTTTTTGTCAGTAAAAAAAGAAATTCTCATCTCCCCTTGTAGTATTTGACAAGGTAATGAATATTTTGAATTCATCAGTTAGAGACATTTTACTTCCTTCTTACCTTTCCATTCGGTCTACCCCAAAAATAATGAGTTTCTTCTCCAATCATTAAAATCTGTATGGCACCCTATCCATTAGGTTGTGCGCTGAAGACGGTCCAAGTAATTTACTTCATCTGTAAACTTGGAGAATTAAATCATTTTGACTTTCTCGACAGAGTGATAGAAGCGGTGCCTAGTTACTTTTTGTCTCTTGTCGTAAAATAATTATCTTCCTTATTTTTTCATTTTATTTTGCCTTACCATTGATATCGGGGACGACAGTTGAAGCGTTATCTGGCATATTTGTTTTTTACTTCTTTGACTTACCTGTAATTCTTTGTGCAATCTTTCCCTCTCTCGATGTAGGGTAATATACCTGTCGGTTTTTTGTTGCACTGAGAAACGAGAACGATTAGTTTTATCTTGTATTAATACTCTTAGCCTCAGCGCAAGGCATTAGAGTTGTTACTTTCCCGCCTGCTCTTCCTTTGATTCAGTGATAAACGTTTCTTCGAATGACACTGAGTGTAGAGGGGACGTCTATATATTTTGTCATTTTTGCCCTGGAGTGGCA